>NW_026068186.1:1245377-1275126 GCF_014885135.2 Alexandromys fortis
AGTGGGGAAGAGACAGAAATCTTTAATAAATAATAAAAATAAAGAAAGAGAAAAAAAGAAATAAATATTTATTTTTAAAAATAATTTAAATAATTTAAAAATATTTATTTATTTAAGGAAAGAAAAAATCACCACAGCCTGTAAAACACTTTGTAAATATATAAACATAATACATGAAATAGGGAATTTGTGGAAGAAAACTTTTAGGAAATTATAAAGGACATTCCAATTAAATCCAAGATATTTTAGATACACGTCCCAAAACACTTAGCAAAGCAACAAAAGTTGACCTTCTTTAAAACTGGGGTTAAGTTGGCCTAAATTCCATATAGCAAAAGAAAGACTGAAGAGTGTCCAGACAATCTCTTGAATGGTAGAAAGTATTTTCCAACTATGCATCTGACCAGGACTAATATCCATATTATACAAATAGTTTTAATAAATACATGGAGGGACATAAACAATCTATTTTATGTTGACAGCTGGTCTTAACTTAAAATCCTGTAAAGAATGCAGAAGATAAGAAGGAGTGACAGATAGGGTGAATACAACCAATATGTGTAACAAACATGTCAAAAATGTGATAACTAAACTCTGTTTTGCATGATTAATATATAACAATAAAAAGGGGAAGGAGAATAGATGACTAAGTTGTTTGAAAAAATCAGCTTCATTAATATTTACAAAAATCAAATAAATATGAAACTCAGTGCCTCCCTCCAGGAAAAATAAACTGCTATTAAAAACACTACCAGTAGCAAGTCCTGAAAAGGAAGTGAGTACAGGGGCCCCATGTACTTCTGGGATGGAAACACATATGAAAACAGCTATTGATGGGAGCTAAATGTTCCATGGTGTTGGAGATTTTCCTAGTTTTATTTCTGTTCCTGTTTAGAAGTACTCTGACAAGAAGCAACCGAGGGAGGAAAGGACTTACTTGTCTTACAATTTCAAGTTACAATTCAGTCTTCGGGGAATGTCAAGGCAGGAACTCAAGTGGCTAGTCACATTACCTCCACAGTCAAGAGCAGAGAGAAATGAATAGATCTTTGATGTGTCCTTGCTTGCTGCTTCTGCTTGGCCAGTTTTCTTTCCTCTTATACAGTTCAGTGTCCAGTCCATGAGAACTGGCCTCTCAATATCATGCAGAGTGAGTCAAGGAACACTCAACACAATCTCCCAGAGATGTGAACACAACCTAAACAGATCTGGATTCTTCCCTATTAATACTTAATTCCAGGTGATTAATTATGCAAAGTTAAGAGTTAAAACCAACTCAGAGATGAAGCTTCAGGAAGCAAGTGTATTTTGATGATGTCTGATGGGTTGAGAGTCAATGATAGAATCTAGGTAGCATTGTAAGATGAAAGAGATCAGAGAACACATCCACATATACTCTACTTGTTTTATTTGCCACATTCAACGTGAATTTCCCCAAAGGCTGATTTAAAATTGTGAGCAATAATAAAACTGTGTTCTTTATAACTTAGTCAAACTAGTATCCTGTTACTAACTATAGAATGTACTACAGTGTTGTTCTTAATTCAATTTAAAAGCGTTACTCTATCAAAAACCTTAAGGAAATGAAAAAGGTGAGTGGTTAGGGAATTCAGTTGTAGAATACCCACATAACGTGTATGATACAGAAGAAGGAAAAGGAGGAAAAGTGCAGGATAGGAGAAAATATTTATTGAATAGGGATCTCAAATTTGCTGAAATTAGGATGTTTAAGGATTTTCAAATGATAACAGACATCATGTGGTAAACTTAGGGAAGTACAAAGGAAGAGGATATTATCTCTCAGCACAGACACAAAGTGAAGTAATGCCCATTCCCTTAATACATACATTAATCTCCCAAAATATGCTCCTCAAAATGCTTTTGCATAGAAGACATATTTGCAAGTATGGTTACATTGTGATGACAAATAAATAATGCCTTGGTTGTGGAAACCCCTTTAGTCATTAGCCTTATAGATACTGGTCACAAAAAGCACAAACTAGGAGAAATTGACTGGAGACTCTTAATGACTTCCAAATTTGCTAGGAGACATTGCCAATCTATGGCCCATTATTGGGATAAAACCTGATGAATTGATTAGTTTAAGGAAAACTTTAGATGGTGACAAGGATTTAAATAGTCCCAGGTGTTGTAAGAGGCCATTAGTTGGTTCCTAGCTGTTCAGTCCCAAAAATAATCACACAGAAACTATATTATTTAAATCACTGCTTGTCCCATTACCTCTAGCTTCTTATTGGCTAACTTTCACATCTTAATTTAACCCATTTTCATTAATCTGTGCATCACCATGAGGTCGTGAACTGCCAGCAAAGTTTCAGGGTGTCTGTCTCCGGTGGTGGCTCCATGGCTTCTCTCTAACTCCTCCTCCTTTCTCCCAGATTTCTCTTTAGTTTTCCCCACCACCTCTATTCCCTGTGCAGGCCAAAGACAGTTTCTTTATTAACCAATGGTATTCACAGCATACAGAGGGGAATCCCATATCACCCAGGGAATTATCAGCTAAAGATGAAAGATAACTGAATTTGATTGAAGAGAAATTACAGGAGACACATGTGGGTCATGTGGATGACAATCTTAGCTGCATTCTGGTCATATTACAATCCAAATATTCCTCCCTACAGAAATTTTAATGGATCTATTTACCACATAAACCAAGTTTTATAAAGTAAAAACTATTTGGAAAAGGTCTCCGAGTTAATTATAAAAGGAAAATTGAAACTTTGTCAATTAACAGCAGCAATTATAGTGCCTTCTAGTAATGATAAAATCTCTAGATAATTGGGGTCATCTATACTGTACTTTTTACTGTGGTTCAAATGCCTTGGGCTGATTGTTCCCATTACATACATAATTGTTCTACATCACCTCAAGATACCTGCAAAATCTTTGTGCACTTTATGGATGGCTTTTTGTTCCCACAGAACAAATCTATCACCCTATAAAATCTAGTGTCTGATATAACTTGTTATTTTCATTAGTGTTGTTACCAGCCCATGCCTATCTCCAGTGTCTGATATAACTTGTTATTTTCATTAGTGTTGTTACAAGCCCATGCCTATCTCCAGTGTCTGATATAACTTGTTATTTTCATTAGTGTTGTTACTAGCCCACGCCTATCTCCAGTGTCTGATATAACTTGTTATTATCATTAGTGTTGTTACCAGCCCATGCCTATCTCCCAGAATTATTCTTTTGTCTGCCTTATGTCAGACACCTTTCTTTTCTTTATTTGCACTGGTACTGAACATTGTCCAGCAGTGTTCAGAGGTAACTGCTTGATGATAGTGTCAAATAAAGGATCTGTATAAAAAGAAAACATTTGTGATCTCACCCCTCACTCCTCTATCTCAGTATTGAAATTGGTTATTTTTTGCTTTATTTTCAATTTTCTACTTTAACAATAAATTTCAGCTGATTCCTGAACATTTTGGACATCATTAGACAAGACTGCATGTGCTGTTCACAACTTTGTCTTCCCTGATACCATCTCCACAGAGCTGGGGGAACTCTTACTGCCAGGCAGGGCAGCTCTTTGGCTCCCTCTTATCCATGGTTGGCATCTGAAGCATTGCTTGCTGCTGAGGAGCAGCAACAGGAATCTGGCTTCCCTGATCCCATTCACTGGGCAGAGGGAGAATGCTGACTCAGGTGTGGTAGAAATGCCTATGTCCTCCAGGACCAACACAGGGTAAGGTGTGGACCCTGACCAGGAGCGGTGAGGGCCGGCTTCCCTGTTAGTGTTGTAGTTGAGCTGGAAGCCATGTCCGCTTACACAGGCAAATCTGACAAGCCAAGATCCTCCAAGTTTATACACCTGAAATGTGTGAAACTGCTGCTTTCCATGGTGCACTGCAGTAGCTCAGATGATAGCCAAGTCTCCCTAAGCTCCCTAAGCTGGTGTGCTATGTTTCATTGAAGAAAGAGGAGAGATTTATCAAAGTTTACAAATAACAATAACCCCTCCCCAAATTTTGTTTTCAAAATTCCCCTTTTCCTATTTTATAATCTTTGTCTATTTTTCTGTGCTATGCATTGACACTACAGATTCTTATTCAGAAGATAGAAATGAGCCTATCCACCATATAGTCTCCATATCCTGCCCCAAGCAAAGGTTCCTTATGTTTTATTTATTTCAAATAAACCGTTTAATTTACACATTTATTACATTTCTCATGCATCTCCTCTTTCTTTGTTATGGTTTAAATGTTATGTTACCTCAAAAATCCACAAATTAAAATTTAATAACCAGTGTTGCTCCCAATTTGGAAACTATAGAAAATGTTCCAAATACAAGCTGTTCTCTCATTTCCCTCCTCCAGGGAAGCAAGTATTCCAGGATCCACCTCAGAAGAAGAGATTGGCCTTTACCAGAGAGAAAATATGCTGTTTTCTTGGTCTTGATCTCTTCAAGACAAAGGACTTTGTGTGAAAAATTTCTGTTTTATGTACACTACCCCATCGATGGTACTTTTTCATTAGCACAAATGTGTAGTATTTTCCCCTAAAACAGAAATGTAAAGTTCCCTGGGGTAGTGACCACTGTCTGAGGCTCCCCATAATTATCATGGGATTTTATTCATTTTAAAAAAGTCTCCTGTAACAAATCACCACTAATCTGGAAGCTTAAATCAACAAATGCTTACTTTATACTAGATTTTGCACTTAAAATTCATAGGCTTCTGGGTATTTGTATTAGTTTCTTCTCAGTTGCTGCACCAAACACCATGACTAAGGAAACTTATTAAAGGAAGCATTTAGTAGAGCTTATGGTTTCAGTGATGCCAGCAGGAACTACTGAGAACTCATACCTTGGCCCTCAACAGGTGCCAGAGATGGAGAAGAACTGGGCACACCTACAGTGTTTTAGAAACTGGGCACACCTAGTGTTTTAGAAACTGGGCACACCTACAGTGTTTTAGAAACTGGGCACACCTACAGTGTTTTAGAAACCCCAAAGCCAGCCACTAGTGAAACATCTCCTATAAGAAGGCCACACCACCAAATCTTTCACAAGCAGTTCCATCAACTGAGAATCAAGTACTAAAACATATGAGCCTATGGGGGACTTTCTAACTTAAGCCACCACAGAAGTCAACTTGACTCTGGTTCTCACAAGAATAGCATCTAGAATATTTTCTTTTCCAGCATCTCATTAATCGCAGAAAACCAGAAATGTGAAGTGATGTTATTTGCTTTACTTAATCAAACTGTCTGTGAGTGTATTACCTTTTCAAGAGTTAGTATGAAGAAATCAGACCTGGTCACTCACTCCTGAAATTCTAGCACTCAGGAATTCATAACAAAAAGATTACTGTGAGCAAAAGGCCAGTGTGGTCAGTAGAAAGAGCATCGAATCTGTCAGGGCTACAACATAAAACCATATGCAAAATGAAACAATGACCAAATCAAAAAGAGATTAAGAGTCAATATAAGCCCCAAATGCTACCTTTTTATGACCTCTTGTTACCCTGCATGTGGATTCCTGTGCATGTGTATGTGTACTTCTGTGTGGCACACATGCACCCTGTGTTGTGTCACTCTCTCTATGCTTTCCCACCTCATCGTGTGGATTCTTAACTGTTGGTATGGAAACTGAGGCAGCTCTCAGTTTCATATACAACTTGCTTTGCACAGTGTACAGTACATCAAGGAACTGGTGTGTGGTTACCACACGCTTGCGTTTCTGGTGGCTTCACTGGGGAATGTTCCTTTTTAGAGCCTTACTCCCGTCCTGTAAAGGCATATTATAAGTAATGTATTTTCCATCCTTTCACCCTTCTTCCATGGTTGCTAGAGGCAGTTATGTCTGCATTCTAAGAATGAAGACAAAGAATGTTAAATTATAACTGAAATGCCTGGTTTTGCACTGTCAACAGAATCATAAATTCAACTTTAAACTGCTCAACTTTTATTTGGCTAAAATCTGCAGGTAATTTTCTGTGTCTTTACTAATGGCACTTGTTGCACAATTAAAGCATTGAAACTATTAACATGAGTCATACACTTTAGCTGTTTTAGTGACAGTATTTATTTACTCATTCATTCAATAATTGGACAACTTGCCATACTTTCAAACTGTAGTAAAATGTCACAATGCTGAAGAATCCAACAAAGGCACACATTTCTATCCTTTATTAACTGCCCAGAGGAGCTACTGAGGACTTGGGCTTTCCCAGCGCTGGCATGGATGACAGTGTAGAGAGTTCCATCTGGGTTGTGTGTAAACTGGAAGCTTAATGCATGAGACCAACAATTTAAGAAAGTAAACATGACCCAGCTGGTCCACTAATTCCACTATTACTGAGTGTTTATTGTGTCCCTTGATGTTCCTTGTAGCTACTCTGTCTCAGTGAATAAATGGTATAAATATTTCAGCTCTCACAAATGTGATAAGAAAAATGGATAGTCAATTAGTGTTTGGTTAAATTTTCTGTGCATGGAGTTATGGAAAAGTAGCTCCATAACTCCAGCAACACAGTAAAGAGTGGAGTGTCAAGAAAGACTATTATATAGGAACAGCAAGGTTGATTCTGATATAGTTTAAAGGTATAAAGGGATTAACCAAGCAAGATTCTTACTTAAAAATATAAATTAATCCATTTATTAAAATGGTAGTTTAGATATGATCTTAGATAAAGAAGTCATTTGAAAAAAAAGGTACATAATTTAAAAATTGGGGAAAGTGTCAGTGAGGATCTTAGTAAACACACTTTTAAAATTGCAATCAGATTATTATATAATATATGCAAAGATAAAATAATCTATATCTAAAACTGCCATGGTTGTTACTATAAATATTCCTCTTCATTATACAAATCTCCATTCCATAGCTTATTTTCTCTAGTAATTCTATTACCTCAGTTTAAAAAATATCTCTCTTATCTCCTCAACATTCCTTTCTAGGAACAAATGACAACCTAGATGTCATATTTTTTGTCCCTTTCCAATAATTCTCAAGACTTTTCTACATATATTTAATATTGTAAATATTCATCCAATAAATATGGGATACAAACTACAGATGAGGTCTTATCTGTGATCTTGAATTTAAAAGAAAAAAATTACATGTTAGATTTTGTTCCTCCAGTCTCAGAATAGACTTTATTTGGGCCCTGATCACCAATTCTTAATAATGCACTTGCAATTGCTTTTGCATTTCTTTTTCTTCCATTCATCTGTTCCTCTTCTGTAAAGATGATTGTTGGGGTCCAGCCTCAATGGGATTCATACATTCTAGGATAGGCGTTTGACAATTAGAATTATTAAGCAAAATGAACAGAGATATGAGATAAATAAAAGACAAAAACAGAACATCTCTAGGAGAAAAATTCAGTGAATACTGAAATCAACAGTGATTATTTTCCACATGCTTATATACCCCACTCTAAAAGGGGAGGGGGAGGCAACAGACTTCACTAACATGATATAAAAATAGACCAAGTCTCTTGCAGGCAGTCATTCTTTGGAACTTCCTGCCAATCTCCTTGAAGGAGCAGGAATAGATTTGAATTCTCTTACCTTTTTTCAAGGTGGAGAAGATCCACTTCTATACTCAAAATATTAATTAGCAACACCCTAGGTCAGGATCTTTTATTGGTAGCCAACAAATAAGAGACCAACAACTTTGTAGTCAGCAACTTTGAGAGAGCAAGAATAAGCTCAAACTCTCTGACATTTAGTCAAGATGGAATGGACTCACATCTGTGGGCTCTGACAGATGATGACACACTATAGAAGATACATGTAATTATACAAAGGTAGATGTGGCTTTAGTGGCTTCTGTATAGGTTGGCATCATGTAAATCCAACTCAAAATGACATCTAAGGCACACTTCTGAATCTCAGCAGATTCATTCATTACCCCTAGTATTTCAGGGATGCCTTCTGCAGAATTTTATTGCAAAGACATGAGCCTTCTACAAGTGTCTCAGTTCATTCAATTTCTGCTGATCAGATTGAATCCCAGCATATTATGACTGTCTTAGTTCACACATACCCTGGGATAAGACACTAAAATATATTCTTATTATCTATGCCAGGTTGAATAAAATACATGAAGTTGGGCCTCTAAATAGCAAAAAGAACAGAATTGAGGACAGACACTAGGTAAAGAAAGTTAAAATCATCTCTTAAATCTCACAAAGAAGTTTACTTCTATCACTATTTCCAGGCCTGTTGTAAGGAGGTCATTTGTTTGTTCCTGGCTACTGAGCCCTGAAATAATCACACAGAAACCACATTATCTTCAATATTATTTGGCCAATAGTTTAGGCATATTTCTGACTAACTCATATCTTAAATTATCCCATCCCCATTGATCTACATATTGTCATGAGGCTGTGGTTTACTGGGTAAAGTTCTGGTGTCTGTCACTGGCAGGGCTATATGTCTTCTCCTTGACTCTGCCTTCTTTCTCCCAGCATTCCATTTAGTTTCCCCAGACATGCACTATTCTGCTAAACCACTGTCTGAAACAGCTTCTTTATTTATTAATCAATAAAAACAACACCTAGCCAGGCGGTGGTGGTGCACGCCTTTAATCCCAGCACTTGGGAGGCAGAGGCAGGAGGATCTCTGTGAGTTCGAGACCAGCCTGGTCTACAAGAGCTAGTTCCAGGACAGACTCCAAAACCACAGAGAAACCCTGTCTCGAAAAAAAAAAAAAAAAACCTATACAGAAGGACTTCCCACATCATTTCCCCTTTTCTGTTTAAATAG
Source organism: Alexandromys fortis (assembly GCF_014885135.2). NCBI lineage: Eukaryota > Metazoa > Chordata > Mammalia > Rodentia > Cricetidae > Alexandromys > Alexandromys fortis. Next base: position 1,254,117 of record NW_026068186.1, read on the forward strand.
AAAGGGAAGGTTTTAACTTTAACATAGTAAAATTATATATAACAAAATAGGTATCAAGAAAGAATTACAGTTACAATATTTATATCTACTATATCTTTCATTATAACTAAGGAAGTCTATAACTATACATTCTTCAACTCCATCAAAGACTCTGGAAGGATATAATATTGCCGAAGTAAACAGGAAGTGCATTATAAACAACTTCCAAAACTCTAATATTGACAGAGACATCTCGCTGCCTGGACAGTAACCCAAAGTTATTCTGTATTGTTGGAGCATCCATCTTCAGCATACAGGCCCATAGTATCAAGTAGACTTTTCTATGAAGCAAGAAATTTCAAAGACAGTTCAAGCCTGTATTGGCAGCTTGTCAGTCACTTTCTTCTGTATCCTGCAGAATGTCTGGTAGACCCTTTCATGAAGTAGGAACCACAAAGGCCAATCTCACCTTTAGGCAAAGTTCAGAAACCATCTCTCCATGAGTCCCACATGTCCAGCTCACACAACATAACATCAAAATTATATGGGATTCCCTGCTGCATGCTGTGATTGTCATTACTGAATAAAAAACAGGCTTGGCCTGATAGGGTAGAACAGAGATAGGTGGGAAAACTAAACTGAATGCTGGAAGGAAGAAGGCTGAGTCAGAGAGAAGCTATGGAGCCACTGCCAGAGAAAGACATGCTGAAACTTTGCTGGTAGCCTGCAACTTGTGGTGATGCACAGATTAATGGAAATGGGTTAAATTAAAATATAAGAATTAGCAAATAAGAAGCTAGAGCTAAGGTCCAAGCAGTAAATGATTTAAATAATATAGTTCTGTGTGATTATTTCAGGAGCCTGAGTGGCTTGGAAATTAATAAGTGGCCTCCTCAATACAAATTGGCCCTCCAACATGGTCAACTAAATCCATGTAAAACCTGAGAAATCTTAAAAAGGAATCCTAGACAAAAAAGAAAAGAGTTAGGCATGGTTTGATAGTAGCATTTTTGGTGTAGGAGTTCCTTCTGTTTATGTGTTGCTTTCATTGGTTGAATAAAGAAACTGCCTTGGCCTTTTGATAGGGCAGAACTTAGGTAGGCATTGTAGACAGAACTGAATGCTGGGAGGAAGAAGGGCAGAGAGAGAGCTACCATGGAGCTGCCAGGTCAAACATGCTGAATCTTTCCCAGTAAACCATGACCTCATGGTGACATACAGATTAATACAAATGGATTGAATTAAGATGTGAGAGTTAGCCAATAAGAGGCTGGAGATAATGGACCAGGCAGTAATTCAGTTAATACAGTTTCTTTGTGATTATTCTGGGTGTAAGCTAGCTGGGCAGGATGGAACAAAGGGCCCCGCTCCCTGCAGCACATTTTCTTGGGTGGGTTCTGTTTGCTAGAAGCAAACAGAGGCATGGCTCCTTTAAAAGAGGTTTTCCTGATTCAGCTCCAGCAGACAAAAAAAGTCCCACTGTTTTGAAACTGTATCTTCCTAGGTCTTGCTTCCAGTGCAAACTCTAACAAGGTTCATCTCCCAAGCATTTAAATGGGATTTGTGATCAGACTGTTACAGTTTACTTAAAGGAAACATAGACCTGCTGTATGCCTGAAAATGGGGCAATGTATATGACTCTCAGAGGCAATAAACAGATCCACCATGATGGACTGGTAGAGCAAGCAGGCAGAATCATATTTCCCTTAACAATGCTACCACTTAAGTTCATAAGAAGGACTTAGCAGTTTAGAAAGTACTGTGGTCAGAAAAGAATTACAGATATGCAATAAACACAAATCCAGATTTTAAAAAGACCTCTAAACAAGTTAAAGTTTTGAATAAATGTATGTAGGCTTGGGAGAGAGAAGAAAAAGAATATAGAGGGTTGGAAAAGAAGTAAATCATTTTAAAAAATAAAACAAAGTCTTTAAAGTGACAGAATGCAGACAGTCATAGATTAAAAAGAGTAAAGAAAAATAAGCCACGTAAAGATGGAAAATTCACAGTGAGTCTGGATTATGTATACTAGTGTTTCTTTGATTTTTTTTTTGCTGTGAATGAGCAAAGTACAGAGAACCATTTCATTGTTCATACTGTTAAAATAAACCAGCATATATACTCTAAATGTATCTTGACTTCAAAATTTGGGCCTAAGGATATGTTGCTTTGGAAAAGAGGTTCTTCTTTTGTTTGCACAGAAGATGAGAGCCTATGGATTTCTTTCGAACTAATATGGTTTGATGAACAAATAACCCCTGAAAAATCATTAGGAACACCCCAAAATTTACCTCACCCAACAAAAAGCAGAAAGTAGTATTAAAAAAAGTTATGCCAAGTTCCCAAATATTGTCTATAAATGTTTACATTCAAAGGGGGATATGGTATAGAGATGAACACTTTGCATTGATATGGATCTTCCTTATTGATACAACTTTAAGGTGAATTTGGTTATGTGTATATGTATTTCTGATCTTGATTAAGGTATGTATAATTAAGAAATATAGGTTAGTAGATAATCATCTATAATAGTCAAGTGTGTAGTCATGTTAGGTTTTCTGGATATATAGAGATATATTTCAGTTAGATAGGTTATTCTTCAAGTCTTTCAGAGACCTTCAGAATATGGCATTTAAAATATTTAAGAACTTAGGACATTTCATGACAATGACAGACATCTGCTCCTGGTAGCACCAATTACTTCAAGGAGGCTTTTTATGGAGTTTGCTAGCCATTTGGGCAAGAAATTGCTCTTGCCTGGACTGCTTGATTGTAGTAAGGAGGCCACTTGTTCATTTTCCAGCAGCCCAGACTCCAAAAATTATCCACAGAAACTATATTATTTAAATCACTAGTTAACCCTTTAGCTCTAGCTTTTATTTCCTAACTCTCATATCTTAATTTAACCTATCTAATTTAACTTATCTTCATTAATCTGTGCATCATCATGAGGTCATGGCCTACCAACAAAGTTTCAGTGTGTCTGTCTCTGGCAACAACTCCATGCCGTCTTTCTGAGTCTGTCTTCTTTCTCCCAACATTCAGTTTTGTTTTCCCCGCCTAACTCAGTTTTTAACCTATCAGGCCAAACCAGTTTTTTTTATTCATTAACGGTAACCACAGCATGCAGAGGGGACTCCCACATCACCTCCCCTTTTCCTTTTAAATAAAAGGAAGGTTTTAACTTTTGCATAGTAAATTTATATATAACAAAACAGTTATGAAGCAAAAATTAATCTGGAAATTTCTCTACTTCCTGGAGGATATGAAGAAATATAAGATGCCTAGACACCAGACAGTACACATCTTTGGCTTCACTGGATTTTGCCTTTGGATATGCATAACTAATTTGTAGGGTCAGATTCAGTCAGTGAGATATCCTATATTATTAGTATAGTGAGTTGTGCATGAATGTAGGACCCAGAGTTATTAGTAAATTTCTCAACTTCATTAATTATCCATGGAAAATTCAAATGAACTATTTCATTGTGCTTGACTTATGTTTCTTTATTGTTTATGAGAGGTAACAATACATCCTTGATATAGTGGGAATTAAAAGGCAACACTGATATATGCATAGAGGTGAATTCTTACTGCTTCTGGGAATTTCTTCTTTCACTTGAGACTTGACCAAATAGAAACAAATGCGAGAGTCACTCCACAATATAAAAAAATAAATAAATGCAAAATGTGAAAGAGGAGTAGTTTGGTGAACAGATAAGTGGAAGTTTCTGTTTGGAAACCAATGTTTAACTTTCACTATCAACTTGCCTGACTTCAAAAGCACTTAGGAAACAATGATTCATATGTCTTTGAAGGTGCTTCCATGGCTGTTTAAATACAAGGGAAGACCTACTTTGAATAAGTGATATTGTTCCAAAATTAAGGATTCTGAACAGGTAAGAAAAAAAAGTGAGCTGATAGCAGCATTTCTCTCTCCGTGCTTTGCCACTGTGGACACTATGGAGCAAGCCACCTATACTCCTGAAATGCCTTTCATGCCAGAAGAACAAAATCTCTTTTTAAACAGTGAACCTAAATAAACCCTTCACTCATGTTACTTTTTGTCATTTTGTGATAGAAGCATGGATAATGGCTCAAAAAGTTTGGAGAAAAGTCAGCCAAATTTGATCAAATCAGTAGTGAAATTCAAGATGGTTTCAATGTCGTGTTGAGGAAGCTGGAGGCAGACAGGAAAGGCAGAAGGAGTGAGAGGGCACCAGCTAAAGAAACAGCCAACCATGATCTCTTTCATGCTCTGTAGAGAATGGGGTTGTGATTGTGAAGTGAAGACATACATATAGATATTCTATGCATTTCTGCCTTGTGTCTCAGGGTGCTTAAGCACCTGGTGTCTACTAACTGCACATCATTCACAAAGAGATCATTTGCAAAAATCAGACACAGAACCCAGGAATTTGATGGCTCGAGACGAATATAAAGAGGTATACTCTGTGTAGTCAGCTCCTTGGAGCCTGTCACACATCACTTTTTTATATTTAATATAATTAGACTCAAGGTTCTTCTCTTGAAAAGGAGAGACTAAATAGGTTTCTAATATTGGAATCTGGAGAGCTATTTTTCTCTAATTTTAGTCTTTGTTGCAGTTTGATGGATTCCTTGTTTTTTATCTATTGTTTTGAACATCTGTCTTTTTTCATTTCAAGCTTATAAGCTATACCAAAGGCTGTCTACAATGTTTGATTATCAACAGCTAGCAACTGCTACATGTATCACAAGAAAATGTATCATTGCTCTTAACAATTCATATTCTAAGAATCTCTCATAGTATTTTAGTCCTACTGAGACACTATCTATAATTTGAGCTACTTTACTTACAGAGGTCTTTATCTAATTCAAGTCTGTATTTATTAGTATCAAATCCTGTTCACTATACCATGGTACTACTTTTTAGATACCATGTAAGAAATTCTGAATTAGCTGCTATAGTTAAATCTCTAAAAATCATGAGAGTGTCAAAAATTAAATTAACCCAAGGACACACTCCATGTATTTTAAACATTTTAGTGAGTTGGAAGAAAACAGGGCAATCTGTGTGTATCCTCTATGTCAGATCCCTGTAAATCTGTGATGACAGAAATTTCCAGAGCTCATTTGCACAAACCTGAATCCGCTCACTGAGGATCTATATTAGGAAAGGAGAAAAAGTCACATGATGAAATTGGAGGCACAATAAGGTAATAGGAAGTAAGAAAAGATGTCAATTTTTCCTTAAGTCTATTAAGGGTAAATGAAATACAATGAAATGGGAACTGACGATGGTAGATGCTGTGCAATTAAGCCACAAACTATAACTATTTGGAAGCAGAGCATTCCAGGTGCTAAACAGAGACAGAATGAAACTCAAGGAGTTCATGCTTTAGTATAATCCCAAATCAGTAATTTTCTGATATAGTAAATGAATCAAGGCTATTTGCCTCAGATTACCTCTGTAACTCACATTCTAGAGAACTATCTGGTGTCACTGCCTTTTTAGAAAATGCTTGTGTAAGTTCTCCTGCGCTACTCAACTTTTTGTCTGTAAAGTATCGTATTGTGTTGTATTCTTGGGCCTAATTTATAACAGAAGCCTCTGTTTCTTTGAGTGAAAACAGCTCACAGGTTTAAAGCAGCATTGTTTTTGGGAGTTGAGGAAATATATGTAGCCAACCTTACATGGGATGGATTTTTTATTCCATCCCTACTTTGTACCTCAAGCCAATGAACTATTCACTTCACCACCAATAGCATAGAAGCTCGTCACTGTCCTAATTTTGTATGATATAGTTGATCTCCTGGGATCTGTTTCTGTTCCTCATAAAGTTAATTTAAACTCTGTCACTTATTCACTTACTGCCTTTGTCCTGGTTAAAACAGCCTGACTTCTCCTCACCATGTAGTCTGCTTGTTACTCATGCCCAAATACAAACTTAAATACATTCTGGTGTTTGCTGAGCAAGATATACAACCTGATTATGTCAAAGCCATACAAACATAACTTGTGTGATTTTCTTTAAATCTCTGTATCTGTGGACCCCACAGTAAAGCCTAGGGTTAAGATCTGTGATTGACTAAATACATGGTGTACCTGCCCCCTCATTGTATGTTCTCAACACCTGGATGTCTCTGTGTCTCATTCCTTGTAACACCCTGAGCATCTGGGTTTGGCTTGAAATCTCTCTCTCTCTTTTCTGGTTCATATCATTTGTTTTCTTCTCTCTGTCCTCTAAAGAGTAGCTTTCTTTTCTCTTGGCTGGAATCTTTCCAGAAAATGGCTATTGTAGCTAAGCTACTTTTGAAAGGAATGTCAAGTCCCCACAAGACTGAATTTGGAGCAATCAAAATGAGAACACTTGCCACCGAAGCTGTACACATGGTCTCCAATAACAAATGTTCACTGATTATTGCATCTCTGTGAGAGATAAACCTGGATACTGGGGACATAAAACCAAAAGACAAATTGAAATATCTACATATGAAAAGCCTATTTTCTTAGAAAAGGCAGACTATAAAATACCTAGGTAAATGAAACTAAGAAGATATACTGCAAATAGCTATTACAGCAAGCAACAGAGCAGAATTCAGGCTTCTCTGAGGAAATGGTCCATGAACTGCCTGACACAGTGAGAGAAAAACACTGAGCTGGTGTTGTGCTCTTTAAACTGTATATATGACAGCTCGGGTGTAAAGGCATGCATCAGATCCACTCAAGACTGTGGAGTCTTGTGGATTTGGAGGTATATGCAAGGTACATCAGCAGCAGGAGAGTGAATGAGGAAGCTACATAGAAAGGAGGGAGCAAGAGCATGAAGTGGGGTCAGGTTTGATGGTTCACAACAGAACTTGTGGCTAAGATCTGAGTGTTCCCTGTAGTATCTTGACTGAAAGCTTTTTGGTGAGTCTGCAGGAATATTAGAAGATGATGGAGCCTTCAGGGCTGAAGCCTCAATAGAGGAAAGAACTTACTCAAAGCATGAATGTGCCGGGTATAATAATCCTCTCCTGACTCCCTTTAACATTCCATGGCATTTTGAGGTAAGCATGGCTACACAGCAAAGTCTATGAGAACTACAATGGTTACTTTACACCAACAGCAGAAGTTTCCTCATTGTCATAATGTGGACTGATACGGCCACATTTCTAGGACCTGGAGTGTGTTCCCTCAGTGACCTAGTACTTTCTTCTGTGTTATTCCGCTTAAAAGTTCCAAACCGCCTATGAACAGCACCATAGTGAGGAATAAGCATACAACATATGAATTCAGAGACACGTGTGACCCATATTCAAAGAGGCTTCAAATTGTAAATCTGATTTATTTTTGTATGCAGAGTGATGTTTGCATGTGCACAGACAAAACCTGAGAGACATCACATTTCTAGAATTAGTAAAACACAAAAGTGACAGATGTTTATGTTTGGTCTCTGCACAATTAGATTGGAACATTGGCTTGATTAGTACATTTTGATTTCCAGAAAAATTCAGGAAGTGAATTTTAAAATGTACACACAGAAGAAATCACAATATCTAGCATTATTTTCAACTGTGTCACAAAAGTCAAGTCCTGTAACAGCATGGAAATTCTGTCTTTTCCTACAACCACATGGGTAGGTAGTTAATATCCGGTACTCTGATGCATTGCATCAAAAAGATGCGAGAATCTGTTTATAGTAGTTTGCATTGGCTGGGTTCAAGAGGATTTAGAGACTAGCCAATCATTCCTTATCATTCTTTCTTAATAAAAGAAAATAAAATTCCACCAGCCTCTGGAAACAGAAAAGATATAGACAAGTTTTCTGATGTATTCTAAAATATTCAGTGAATGAAAAATAAGAATAATCAAAGAATAATTTGCATAATGGGTGTGCTGAAGATCAAGTTCTTTGAGCTTATTTTTAGCTTATGAAGGTGATGTTGAAACCAAGGCATAAAAGCCAGGCCACTGCAGTTTTTGACACACGGACAGGAGGATATGGTTCCTCTTTGTTGTTTCAGGCCCATGGACTTTTGACTGAACATGTCAGCACTCCCAGGGCCCTACCCTTCTTTGTGAACTCATGCTTGGCATCTTCCCTGGTTAGAAACCCTCAAACTGAACACAGTGTACAAACAGACTCTAATGTATAGTCTAACACAGCTCTTCTTCAGGAGAACCACTGCTCATTAATTATATGTGATGCATTCATTTTTCCCATTTGACAAAATAGGAAAAACTGTGAAGATGTTGTCAACACTTTTGTCTGTTCTTTAGTTACTAACCTTCAGTCTCACATTTGACTGATGATTTCAAAGAGAGTACTAAAATTAGTTCTAATATTAGTAACTGGATCCTGCATACCCTAAACTCCATCAAAATGAATGACAATATTTTGGTATGATATATTAAATAACACCAAAAATTCTTTTATACTTCTTATCCTCCATTCTTTATTGTGGGGTCTCATTTTTTATCTTTTCTACCAACATTAACATGTTCTGATTTGAGATGATTTGTCCTGTCTTGATGACCATGCATTGGCTCTGGGCTGCCATCCTCTATTCCATTGACTACTATCTTACTTATCTGTCATACTTATTGTCTGTTCTGATGACCCCAGCCCCTGTCCACATGTACTAGCTCTAATAAAGCATCATTTGTCCCAATAACCACTGTTCTCTCTCCATGTGTACCAGCCTTTGTTCTGTCCACATACACACTAGCCCTGAGGAAGATATCTTCTGTTTCAATAGCCACTATCCCCTTTCCACATGCACCGGTTCTTCTTCTGTTGAACCTGTCCATGCATGCATTTATTCCAAGCAAGGAATCCCCTATTCCAATGACAACTGACCCTTTCCACATTAACTGACTCTGCCTGATGTAGTTGCCTCTTGGCATTCCTGGGCAGACATATTTACCCAAACTATCACATATTTTATTGGTTTGATCAACGTGTGGTTAGAGCCTTGTTTTAATTACCCCAAATGATAATTGAAATGGGAAAGCAAATTTTAGTAAGAATGAGCTAATAGTTGATAACTATAGAGAAACATAGAAGACAAATACAAGGAGAAATTTACAACTTACATTCATGTTCAGAGGTTCTATCTTGTTCCATTTGGTCCTTGTGGGGTCCAGGGCTATGTTCTCCCGAAAGCTTTCAGGGCACACTTATTTCTCTATAATTTCTCTTACTGGTCAGTGGCAACAGCTCATCTGTTAAAAACAACTGTTTGTCTTATTTTCTTACGTTCACAAAATTGTGTATTGATTTCAAATTTTGGCTATGTAGTGATAGGTTAAGATTGATTACACATGTTTCCTTGTTTGATTTATGCTGACTTTAGCAGTTTTCAATCTTGGTTATATATTTTTATTTATATTCTATAATGCTCTATAAATACATATTTTAATGGAAGAGTAGTCTTGCCTTTGAAGTTGCCTGAAATACACTATTTCATCATTTTCCTATGTTGAGTATTTGCTAAATATTTTAGAATCATATTACTGTTATTCAGTCAGTCTCCTCTTGAGGGAATCCTGGGCTATTGAGAAGCTATTATGAATATAATATCAACATCTGTATACAATAGTTACTATGAGTATATAGTTCCATTTTTCTTGAACAGCTCATCCAGTATTTGGATACATAACTCTCCAGTCAGCATCTTACAAACTCTCTAGAAATGGCATCATTCTCCTACTGGGCTGTACAAAGTTTCTGCATTCAGTGTTGTAATTAATATAGTTTTTATGTGATTATTTGGCCTGGGTGGCCTTAAAATGAAAAAGAAGTCTCCGGTTACAAGTGGCACCAACATGGGGTAAGAATTTTCACAAAAGCCTGGCGGTGGTGGTGCACGCCTTTAATCCCAGCACTTGAGAGACAGAAGCAGAGGTAGGCAGATCTCTGTGAGTTAGAGGCCAGCCTGGTACACAAGAGCTAGTTTCAGGAAAGACTCCAAAGCTACAGAGAAACCCTATCTCAGAGGGAAAAAAAATTTCCACAAGAAAATTGAGAAAGCTTTTTTTTTTTTAAGTATTCTAAAGAAACAAAAGAATAGGGTCAAACCTGGCTTCTTGGTATCAGCATTGTCTAGGGCGGCCTTTGTCTGCTAGATGCAAGCAGAGACACGACTCCTTTAAGAGAGGCTTCCTGACTTGCATTAGCAGGAAAAACCATGCAGCTCTTTTAAGAGGCCTTGCCACCAAACACTTGAATGATGTTTATGAAAGGCCCAGCAGCATGCTTCTTGGTGGTGGTATGGACCTATCAACTCCACAGAGTTGTGGGAAAAAAAAAACATGGCTCCCACCAGTACCTGTGCCATGAAGTTAGACTCTCAGGAATCCAAGGAGTGAGGTGGATCCAGCCACCAAAAGTGCTGCTTTAATCCTAGCCACATCGCTTAGCAAATTAAAGACTCATATGATCAAAAAAAAAGATAAAGATATACAATAAAGACAGATTCAGATAGAAAAATATATATATATGGCTTACCATGTGTTTAAAATTATATGTAGGCTTGGAAGGAAAAAAATAGGATAGAGAAAGCCCTTTAAAAAAAGCAAGAAATAGAGTGGCCCAGTGTGGTGGCTCATGCCTTTAATCCCAGCATTCAGAGGCAGAAGCAGGCAGAGATCAAGCCCAGCCAGATCTATAAGGCTGGTCATTGTGGCCATTTTACTTTGCTGATCCTCAGTCAAGTTTTATTTATTAAAATACAAGTGTAATGCCACTACAATTGAATCCCTTCGGTTTGACACCAGCTACCAGGACAGCTAGCATTTCCCACACTAAACCCTTCAGCCTCTAACTTAGTTATTTCCAGTCGCTGTGATAAAATACACTGATGCAGCAGTTTGAAGAAGGGTCTATTGTGGCTCACTGTTGTGGGCGCTGTGCTCCATCACGGTGGGGATTCCCGGCAGTATGTGCTGTGTGTGTCAGAGGAGCTGACACTGCAGCCACAGTCAGTAAGAAGAGAGCGAGGAATGCTGGTGCTCATCTCACTTCCTCCTTCCACTCCGTTCAGGACTCTGGCCCCATGGAACGGTGGTGCTCACTTTGGGTGGGATGTAGACTTACTTCCATCATCCTGATCTGGACAACCCTTCCCAGGCATGGGTCTTAGGTGTTTCTATTTCCTGCCGAGCTGACAGTATTAACCATTGCAATATCTTTATGACCCCTGATTAGAATCAGCCAGTCAGCAGCAGGGACTGACAACAGTGAAGAACTTGTGTTCATATTAACCTCAGAGGGTGATTTTATATAACAACATTTATAAAAGTTTTACAGAACTCCAAGATGCATAAAGAACAAACACTGTAAAAAACCTGTAACCAAGGAATCTTCAAAGGTGTGTCTCATTTCCTCCTCCCATTCATACCAAATTTCACACATGTAATAATTCCATATTGGTATTAAAGGCCAGGGACCTGTGTTCTCATTATAATTTTACAGCAACATTTATGAAAAGGAATTTATAGCTCTTATTTTTTATGTCTATAAAGTAAACTCTGATTTAAACAAGGTTTCACATAGGAAAATTTCAGGATGCCAAAACACCTGGCTTTTGTCATTGAGAAATCCACAATACAATGCGTTCTCTGGGCTCACTTTAATAAACTTTGTCTTAAGAACAATCCTACTTGGTGTCCTTACCTTTGTTTTTGGTGGTTGTTTTGTGTTTTTCAATTTTTTTTGGCAACAGGATCTCTTGTTCTCCATTTCCCATGTTCATGAAATTCTCATCCTGTTTCAGAGTCCAAGTAATGGTATTGCAGGAGTGCACCACTACACCAGACAAAAACTCTCACACTGTAACACAACACTGTCATTGGTTTAACCAAGTTTTTTCCTTTTAATGTACTATATAATACCGGTATTTTTTTAAGTTTAAATAACAAATTGACTTTTGGAGGGGGTGGAGGTGTAGTAGTAGTGGTGGGAGGAGGCTGCTTATTGGTTCCCAGCTACCTGGCTAGTTTAGACCTGAAATAATCACACAGAAACCATATTAATTAAATCACTGCTTGGCCCATTAGCTCTAACTTCTTATTGGCTAACTCTGACATCTTAATTTAACCCATCTCCATTAATCTGTGTATCACCATGTGGCAGTGGCTTACCAGCAAAGTTTCTGCATGCCTATCTCTGGGACTGGCTCCATGGCATCTCTCTGACACCACCTTTTTTTCTCCCAGCATTCAGTCTAACTTTTCCTGCCTAGTTCGGTTCTGCCCTTGCCATAGGCTCAAAGAAGTTCTTTGTTCATTAACCTATAAAAGCAAAACATAGACAGAAGGATCTCCCACACCATGTGCCAATTGAATGTAGCATTTTTGAGGGATTGCTTAGCATTCTGTATTCAATACACAGCACTGGAAAAATAATACAAACATGAACCTGGAACAGCAGCTCTTTAACAGCCAGCATTGCTCCTTATAACACACACAAACAATTTAAAAAAAAAACCTGAAAAACTCTGAGAAGACACATGTCTATTCACCTCCATCTAAAACAATGGGACCAGAATGACAGTAATAATGGTAGAAATTATATTACAATTACAAGAAGTCACAACATCACTAAAGACTCATTTGATAACTGACTTTCTCACACATTAACAGGATTTGCTATAGAAATTATCTATCAGAGGAGAAGTAGTATAGGCTATTTCAGAAGATTTAAGGGTATGGAAATAAGGTTGTTTATGGGTCCCAGCTGTATAGAGACAGCTGTTGTACAAAGACCATGGTAAATTGCACATCACCACCCCCTATATTCTCACTTGCCTAACTAATACTTCGGACACTGTATGTGCTTGGTTGTATTGATTTTGCACACTGCAAAATAGCAAAGGCTACCTTTTAACAAAATGAATATGTCCAGCTTTGTTCTCCTTTTAAAATGAGGCTGTGTTTTAACTAACTATTCACAGTATATGTGACAGTGATGTACAGTTTGGGGCAATTTCAGAATAATGATTTCCATGTGATTTTGCTTGTTTGTATAACTGGTCACAATTTCTTTAATTAAAACCCAAAGTACCATTGAGGCTTCTGATGATAGAGATAAATGACAAAGCCTGTTTACAGTATGATTGCAGCCCTCAGCAGTACCTGACCTAACACTGCCCAGTGGCTGACCTTCCAGAATATTGATGTAACCAGAAATCCATGAAGTAGAGGTCACATACCAGACACCTAACCCTGGAAGCACTCTATAAGAGCAGATAAATATTTCATTCAGGATTCTTATTATGAAAATACTTTTAGAGTACCAGCTCAAATTGTGTTTGCTCTCTGATACACACATACACACACACACACACACACAGGGTAAATCCTACAATTTATGATAAACAAAGAAACAATCTCTAAAAGCAAACTTTTAATTTTAGGCTACCTTCTCTGGACCTCTCAGTTTGAAGGCTTTAAAAATAATTGATCTTGACATTTTTCAAGCATCACTTAATACCACGATGTTGTCATAAATTTAATTTGTCCCCAACACGTGCTTTTTCATAGTGTGGAAATAATGAGCATTTTAGAACCAGACAGACTTCATTTCAAAACCCAATATGACACCACCAAATAACATGTAGTGTTTAAATTATATTATTGACTCAACTCAAGAGCCCTTTAAAGGAGAAAAATGTTAGATTTTAAAACATCTGGCACAAAACAGATCTAAATGTGGTCTTAATTTAATAAAAGTCAAAACATATTAAGAGAAAATTTTAATTGAAAAAAATATTTTAGAAACTATATGTCTTTCTCTGAAAAAAAAAAGTAATGATTAGGTCCTGTCCTAAGTTACAAAACCTGAATGACATATTTTCTTTTTAAGTATAGATTTAGCAAATGTACTTTGCTGAGACTTTTTATTATTAAATTAACTTTCATGTGGCTTTCTCTCTACTTTCAGAATGGTTAGCACTATGTGGTATTAATTGCCTTCATGGGAGAGTATTTTTTAATTAATATTACTAAATAAAATAAACCTTTTGACAATGGAAATGTCTATAATTTAGAATATGCTGAAAGGACTCCTGCTTTAGACTCCTGCCAGGGTGAACTCCCTCTCCTCCTTGGTGGATTATACACTCAAAGTATGAGCAAACAAACCAACACTCCGTCCTTGTGTTGCTTTTGTTGTATACTTTTTCATTGCAATGAGAAAAGTAATTCTGTCTATCATCATGAACTAACAATGAATCCCCTAACATACTGCACAATATATATGAAATTCAATTAATAACTTCATTGTTTCTTTATAAAGGGGAAAAGTGAAAATTACAATACACTTGGTTCTTAAAGTGCTAGTATAATTTCTTGTTTGAGGAATCTGTCATGGAAACCCTCTGATATTTCACTCAGCTTGGAAAAAATTATGCTGACATTGCCCTGAGCAAAGCAGGCTGGCTATTGTCATAGATAGATTAATTTTCAGATCAGCTGTGCAGAGCAGACCACTTCTGGAAAGCATAAAGTTGCAGACTAACTTTAAATTCAAGGGGGAATGCTGTAAGTAGTGATACACACTTCAGATCATGAAAATGTCAATACACAATGGAGTTCTTATGTGTGTCTGTGATTATAAAGGGCCTCATAGCACTGTTTAATCTGATTTGGGAAGGATTGTTGAGGAATGTACTTCCTACTGGTATCCAAGGCTAAATGATAGACCAGTGATGATACAAAGTTCAAAATGATATAATGGTGGTAGGATAGACGCCTTTCAAAGACTTTGTTTTTCCTTTTAATATATGGTAACAGCTGGATGATGATTGAGAGAATAAAAGAAGTAATGGAAAAATATGTGAGAGAGAGAAACAATCAATCATGGCTTTACAGGAGTTAAACCAAAAGACGAAAAAAAAGTCTGAAGATGAAAAAATTGATTCTGATATGAAGAAGTTGGGGAAGCCATTAGCATCACTTTTGCATCCAAGTCCCCTTCCCTAAATACATAGTGGTCCATCTGTAATGGAATTTAGCATCTAAGTCCAGCATTTGAATCATTAAGACTTTTCAGCAGACAGAGATATCTTCAACATTTAAACATGGCCTTCTCCTTTTAATCCCTTTTTGGCACTGCTAGCATTTCTTCGGAGACACAGTGATACTATCCTACCAGAATAGTCTCAAACTTTTGGTGCTACCTTCTTCAGGCTCTTGAGTGTTGGAGTAAAAGTTGGGACCTACCATGCTAGATTTATTCTCTAATTCTTTTATTTTACCACTCAACATCTTCTGTTAAGATTAACGTCAATTGTCAACTTTACTAGATGTAAAATCACCATGGATACATGCCTTTAGGTATATCTTTGAGTGCATTTCCAGAAAAGCCTGAGTACAGAAAACCCACTCTGTATTTGAGTGACATCATCTGAAGAGCTGTGGTTTGCTGGAAAGAATGAGAAAGAGAAAATGAGCTGAACATAAGCATTTATAATCTCTCTGCTTCATAATTAGATGCATGTGGCTGGCTATATCAACATTTCTAACATCAAGACGGACCATATCTACTCCATCTGTAAGGAAAAATCAAAACAAAACAGAACCTCTTTCTCCACCTTGTAACAGACTCCTTGGCTCTGACATGGAATGAACTTATACTACGTGTTATAGGGACCCCTGTCATCAAGACCAGAGTGCACAAGCTGGAACCAGATGGCTAGGATGTTTAGTATCCATTATGCAGTCCCCTCCTACACTGTACTAAAGTTGTGTGTATCCAATAGCATATGGCAAAAGTGATGTCAGGTTATGAAAGTTACTGTGTCTCGGTCTTCCCTCCCTCTAGAAATAGAAAAGTGTTGTTGGAAAAGCCTTGAAAAGATGTCTGTATCCAGGTCACTGAAGAGCCTAGCTACAAGCCACTCAAAAATTAAGTCCTCCCAAGAAACACAGTTGTAATCTTGGATTCTATAGCTATAATCAAGTCTTTGCATGGTGGTAGTCACACAAACTATTCTGAAATTATTCCCATACCATGATGAATTATAAGTATTCATAGAAAAGTGGGGAGATGAGGCAGGGGCAAATAATACATGCTTCTAGTGTTCTCACCGATTGTATTTATAAACTAAACTAAAAAGTAAGCTAATTGAATTCATCATGCCAAATCAAAGAGACTACTTTTTCTGTGTCATAGAAAATGTGCATCTAATGAGTTCATAAATGAGTACATAAAAAGGTTTGTGGTGGGGTGGAGAAATGGCTTAGTTGTTAAGAGCACTGAATGTTCTTCCAGAGGACCCAGGTTCAACTCCTAGCACCCATATGGCACCTCACAATTGTATGTAAAAAATTTCAAGGGATCTGACACCTTCACACCAATGCACATAAAATAAAGTTAAATAAACAATAATTTAAAAATGTTTGTGGTAATAAGTGAAACAGTATACTACTTAGGCAATTGTGTGCTATGGGAGGTGTAAGACCTAAAGTTAACCTGTAAGCCCTACCCACCCAAGGACCACATAACTTCTTGAAATGCTGGGAGTTGTTGTTCTTGAAAAATAATAATCTCATAGGAAAATACAGTGGCAGTCTAGTTTTGTCCTTATACCCCTGTAAAATGTGTCTCGAGGTCACTCAGCTTGGAAATCCAGAGAGTGGTCATGATCTAAGTCTTTCTTGGTTAGTATTTCATTCAAGCTTGCTATAAATTTGTCTCAACTGGTAAAATATTTTCCCCTCTGGCAAATCTCAGGATTAACAGAGACAAACCATCATTTTATCTTAAATAGATACACATCACCCTTTTACTGTAGTTAACTTTTCCACGATGTTCTACAAGATTTGGGGCTGACTACCTGAACACTCTTCATGAACCTAAAAATGTTCTTTCTTTCACTCATTTTCCCACCAAATTTTTTGAAATTTTTCTTTTGTTTTATTTAAAAAAGAAATCAAAGAAATATATAGAGCCTGGTGGGTGAAATACCTCCAGTAGATGAGACCATGTCAAAGGAAATTAGGTATAAAACTGAAGATCACCAGGGCAGAAGAAAGAGGCCCCTGTCTTAGAAGAGCTTGTTTCTGCAAGCTGCCGTTCCATATTTGGGATTATTCTTGTACCAAGGACTTCTTGCAGAGGTGAGCAAACCTGAGAATGGAGGTTAGCATATGAGGAGGGTTCCCAGGGAAGCTGGAGGTCTTCATACAGACTCATCAGCACAGACTCTGTCAACGTTATCAGTGTTTGTCAACAGAGCTGTATATCTGTTTACATCTGTGCATCAGCCCCTTCCTAGAGTCTGTGTTCTTTTTGCCTATAATTTTGATAATTTTAATTTCAATATAAAGGTCACTTTTTGCACAAAAAATAAGTAATAGATTCAGGTATGGTATTACTGATATAAGCCTGGAACTTGGGAAGCAGAGGCAGGATTAGATGTTCAAGGCCAACATCTATACAGTAAATTTGTAAACAACCTGGGCTATAAGAGGCACTATCTCCAAAACACAAGACCAACAAGAGAATCGCCTCATAGCTACAGAACTTTGCCATCTGTTTAAGGTTTACTTTCCAACAACTGAGAATGTAGAATATACTTATACGCATTTACATACATGTTATTGAGCGGATGCTACCGCATCTTTGAATCACGGGGAAAGAAAGATATATGCAGAGAAGATAACAGTAACTGATAAGCATAACTGATAGGACATAGTTGATTAAAATATTTGAAGCCAATTTATTGTCATCCACTCAGGAAAGTTTAAAATCCCAAGTTGTAAAACAGAACCCCCAAGGACAGGGCTGAATTCCATATAAGGAAAGTCGTTCTCGCTTGGAATTGTGAAAGGAACTGTGTATTAACATGAATCACTAGATGGTCCAGGGAAAAATCTGAAGGACCCCCTGAGATGGAAAGGTAATAGGAACACACAGATAATTACACGTTTTCTTGTAAATGACAAACAGTATGTGAACATAGTTTTAGACACAGCAGCCACCTGTAATCCTCGGCCAGGGGCACAGGCAGAAAGCTAGGGGCAGCCAGCTTGTTGGTTCTGACTCCTTCCTCTCCTGTCCTTCAATGTCTCTGGGCCATTCAAATCTGGTGGCATGTTCTTCCTATCCGGAATGCACCTTAGTAGGGTTCCCTACCTTTCCCAAAGTGTACCGGAGCATAAGTTCCCAGCTACAATTCTCCTGGCCAATTGAATCCTGCCACCTGGACTCTGTCAAGTTTTAACTCTTCCTGCTTCCTGCCTTCCTTCTCTAGGTCCACAAAATGGTTGCACACATGCCAGTTGCTGCCTATCTCTGCCTGTAACACAGCAGCCTGCTTGTCCCTCCAGGGTAGCAAATATTTGTGCTTAGTGTCTAGTGTCCATTTGTGTTTTGTGTCAACTCCAAGGTCTTAATAGCTAGTTAACCTGTCCAATTTATTGAGCTCAGCTTTTAAGACAGAGAACAATCAAGGAAGATGACCCAAGTTAATCTCAGGCCCCTACACAAAATAGCACATTTGTGTGACATACATGCAAACATGCACACATACACATGTGTATGTCCAAACACAATGTTCCCTTAAGTTATGGTACATATAGTTAACAACATAAATCAAATTGCCTAATAACTAGAATAAGAACAATCTCTCTGATACAGAAGGAAGAATTATGGTACAATCATCCCACTTCGTCTTACTGTTTTTCATTAACACATAGGCAGATTTACAGGGAAAGCCTGAAATTCTGTTTTATGTGTGGGTTGGTTTCACACATTGGATGCGTATTAAATTATAAATGAATATGGAGTTGGGTTATGAGTGAAAGAGGGCAGGTTTGTTTGACAGCAAAGTCACCAGTTCTCAACTTTCCTTAAGCACAGCCTTGCTGATTACCTCAGGTCTCAAGTATAACATCTCTAAGCTTCATGACAAATCTGTCTGGCCCAGTGCTTCAGCCTCTGGCCTCTTACCAGCTCAGGAAAATAGCTCAATGTATGAATAGAAGCCTTCGGTCTTTGAAAGATTGTTCAACCTGAAACTCAAAAGGTTTCTTCATAATGCATTCATTTTTCATTGTTAAAGAAGATGATTCTTTTCATTTGTGAAGCCATATTACAGTATCTGAAAATGTATTCACACAAATCCTCAGTCTAATGCAATCAGCATGCAGCACTAACCACAATTCCTCACTTCAGAGATTGAATATCACCTTCCCTGACTATTTAACACCTGGAAGGTTAAAGAACATCTGTTTGGGCTCATGATTTTATTATGAGAGATTAATAGCTGTGTAATGTCACACTATGCTTGATGGTATTATATAATACATGAATCAATGCATAAGCCCAGACCCAGGTGATTTATGAATTTATTTTACTCTGAGATGACATTCTACCCATTCTTTCCTTCTTGTGCCTTCATCTCTCTGCTCCTTTCTTGTCACTTATTCATGAGCCTAGGTCCTTATTGGAAGAATCAACATGACTTTATGTCCATGGTGTTCCAGTTTTCTCAGTTCTGCTCTGATACGTGTTTTGAAACACTGTGGAGCATTTTGTACTTATTAAAAGGGGAATTGGCACTGTAGCACAGTTGGTAGATTAAAGGAACTGACAGAAACATCTAACACAGACTCATAGGAGTTCACAGACTCTGGACTGGCAGTTCAGGAGACTGCATGGAACTGACCTAGGCCCTCTACATATGTGTGACAGATGTGTAGCTTGATGTACTTGTGAGACTCCTATCAGGAGGAGCACGGCCTGACCCTAATGCTTGAACTGACATTTCAGAAACTATTCCTCATACTGAGTTTCCTCGCTCAGCCTTAATACAAAGGGGAAAATTTAGTCCTACCTCAACTTGAAGTCATGCTTCGTTGACATCCATGGGAGGCCTGCCCCTTTCTGGACATAAACAGAGGAGTGGATGGGGTGTCAGAGTGGAGGCAGGGAGAGGAAACAGGAGGAGAGGAGGGAGGGGAAACAGTCATGATGTAAGATAAATGAAAAAAATTAACAACAAAAAACTTTGAGAGAGCTTCATGGACATGCAAACTGTAGTAACAGAAGGGTGAGTGAATTGTGCACTTCTGAGACATTTCAAATTGACACATCTTGTTTAGATCTCAAACCTATTCTCTCGCCTTCTTTTCTTGAAAGAGCCTAGATCAGATGTCCTTTCTGCTGGAATACCCATACTCCATTCTGTTAGATAAACAACACCCTTGCTGCCTGTTCTTTCCCACAAATCAAAGGAAGAGTATTTGCAGATCTTCCTGGAGAGCTGATAAACTGAGGCATGAAGACCTTTTAAAAGGAGCTCTATCCTCCCTCCACTTTTGGATACAGGCTTGCTCATCTTCCTACTCCCTAGATCCAAGATGGCCTTGAGTTATAGACAGTCTTTATCAGTGTCTTCCTGGATTCTAAAACTTAGAATAGGTCACTAGCAAGGAAAGTTCCACACTGTTCTCTGCAACCTAGAGGAACAGACAACTCTCTCTTTTTCCTGGAGACTGGAGGGAAGTGAACTATTCTGTACCTCCTCAGGATTCCATCATGGCTCTCTGTGAACATGTTACTATAACTCTGCTAATGAAGTTTTTCTTAGGGAACTTGCTCACAGTTTCTTTTTTAAACCTGTGTCTCTTTTAATAGGTTACAATAGACACTCGATGCTTCCAGTCAATGAGCAAGCACCATCTCTTGTGATGCTCTGAACGTCTCTTACTTATTCAATGTTGAAACTCAAGTGCCCCTCAGGTTTGACTCCTCAACTTCACATCAACAAACCCAAAATAGTTTTGTGCATGGTGATAGATATGGATCTGTTTTCATTCTTCTACAGATTGACATCCAGTTGTGCCAGCACAATTTGTTGAAGATGCTCTCTTTTTTCCATTGTATACTTTTAGCTCCTTTATCGGAAATCAGGTGTTCATAGGTTTGTGGGTTAAAGTCAGGGTCTTCTATTCTATTCCATTGATCGACTTCTCTGTTTTTATGCCAATACCAAGCTGTTTTCAATACTGTAGCTCTGTAATAGAGTTTGAAGTCAGGGATGGTAATGCCTC
>NW_026068186.1:1275693-1279225 GCF_014885135.2 Alexandromys fortis
GAATAAATGGGACCTTCTGAGACTGAGAAGCTTCTGTAAAGCAAAGGACACTGTCACTAAGACAAAAAGGCAACCCACTGACTGGGAGAAGATCTTCACCAACCCCGCAACTGAAAAAGGTCTGATCTCCAAAATATATAAAGAACTCAAGAAACTAGACCGTAAAAGGCTAATCAACTCAATTATAAAATGGGGCACTGAGCAGAACAGAGAATTCTCAACAGAAGAAATTCAAATGGCCAAAAGGCACTTAAGGTCATGTTCAACTTCCTTAGTGATCAGGTAAATGCAAACCAAGACAACTTTAAGATACCATCTTACACCTGTCAGAATGGCAAAAATCAAAAACACCAATGATAGCCTTTGCTGGAGAGGTTGTGGAGAAAGGGGTACACTCATCCATTGCTGGTGGGAATGCAAACTTGTGCAACCACTTTGGAAAGCAGTGTGGCGGTTTCTCAGGAAATTCGGGATCAACCTACCCCTGGACCCAGCTATACCACTCTTGGGAATATATCCAAGAGAGGCCTTATCATACAACAAAAGTATATGCTCAACTATGTTCGTAGCAGCATTGTTTGTAATAGCCAGAACCTGGAAACAACCGAGAAGCCCTTCAATGGAAGAATGGATGAAGAAAGTATGGAATATATACATATTAGAGTACTACTCAGCAGTAAAAAACAATGACTTCTTGAATTTTGCATACAAATGGACAGAAATAGAAAACACTATCCTGAGTGATGTAAGCCAGACCCAAAAAGAGGAACATGGGATGTACTCACTCATATTTGGTTTCTAGCCATAAATAAAGGACATTTGAGCCTATAATTCGTGATCCTAGAGAAGCTAAATAAGAAGGTGAACCCAAAGAAAACATATAGGCATCCTCCTGAATATTAACCTTTATCAGGCGATGAAAAGAGACAGAGACAGAGGCCCACATTGGAGCACTGGACTGCAATCTCAAGGTCCAAATCAGGAGCAGATGGAGAGAGAGCACGAGCAAGGAACTCGGGACCGAGAGAGGTGCACCCACACACTGAGACAATGGGGATGTTCTATCGGGAACTCACCAAGGCCAGCTGGCCTGTGTCTGAAAAAAGCCCGGGATAAAACCGGTCTTGCTGAACATAGCGGACAATGAGGACCACTGAGAACTCAAGAACAATGGCACTGGGTTTTGATCCTACTGCACGTACTGGCTTTGTGTGAGCCTAGGCAGTTTGGATGTCACCTTACTAGACCTGGACGGAGGTGGGTGGTCCTTGGACATCCCACAGGGCAGGGAACCCTGATTGCTCTTTGGGCTGATGAGGGAGGAAGGAAATGGGAGTCGGTGGCGGGGAGGAGGCAGAAATCTTTAATAAATAAATAAATAAAGACTTCCTCCTACACATTAAATCTCCAATTACCTTATGTCTTCGTGTCATTTTCACCTCTGTCATCCTCAGAGTTGGTGATCTTTCTTCTCTTCTGCACTGAACATCTGTCCTTGAAACTATTCTCATAACTACAAGCATTCCATTCTCTACATCACACCAGCCAGCCTGCTTCAACCATTTCTTCATCTTGTTGACTCCTAACAGATGATTTCTGAGGACTCTGGTATTGTAGCTGCTCTCTCTTAAGTGCCACTGTTAAATTGGGACTTAGACTTTATATGTAAGTAAGTAGACTTTGTGTCATAGTCATCTCATGTCTTAGATGCTCTTTTCCAGCTGTTTGTCATGTCTATGGCAATCTCCAGGGAAACCTTCTCACTCTTCCATTGTAAGTAGGAGCTGCGTGCTCTTGGGGGCACTTGTGGCCAAGCCTCCTGCTGTTCAGTCCCTGAGAACTGTCTTTATGTGGCAGTCCCTTGTCTTTCGTCAATTATGTGGTCAGCACTGTGGAGTTTCACACCACGATTTTGAACTTTTCCTGCATCTCTACAATCTGAGTTTCTTTTTTTAAAACTAAACTTTATTATTACAACAACTTAAAAGTAAATAAAAACATCAAATACTAAAATTAGCCAGACCCAAAATCTGTATACAATTTAATAAACAATAAAATACTGGCATTCAAAATGAAATCTGTAAAGCTTCACAATATTTTTTTCATTCGCTGCTGAATATATTTAGGTACTTATTTGCCAACATCATCATCCCAACAGAGAAAACAATCCAACACAATTAGAGAAGCAATTGGCTTTATATCGCCAATAATAATTCATACCTGTACTCAGTCCTTCCTCATCCCCTTACATTTGGTTTTTCTTTTTTGCATGTTATAGTCTACTCACATGTGCATCTGTTTACATGTATACACATATTATCCATTTATTTGTTTGCAAAGGACTAGGCTGATTCTACTTCTTTTCTATAGTTAGGAAAACATAAGAAACAATAGGAAAAAAGGTTTACTTCCTTCTTAATTACTATAAACATTTTGTATTTTTTGTTCTATTCTTGATACACCTTTTTTATTTATTTTTGCATCAGGTTACATTTACACAAAATAAATGTAACGAATAGCCTAAAAGTCCTACCTGCTCAATCAACGTCACAGTGTCTTTTGGTCACTGAATACATGCAAGTATCTTTCTATTCCAAGACAAGCAGCCAACAAAGAAAAAAGAAAAAAATTATCAACTTTGATCTAGGTTCATTTGGAACTTTGAACTAGATAAATCTGGCTTGTGTTCAATGGGTTATCCATTATATTTATTTATACTTGTGGGTGTTTAAGTTTGTACTTACTGCTAAGAAATAGAAATCATAAATTCTTGATGAGAGCATTATCAAAATATTTGTATGTATCTTTGTTTTAGATTAAGACATAACTTTTAAGATTTTTCCCCATCCTTACTTAAATTATCTTTGGTAATATTAATTGGAAACAGTAAAATCACTCTTCCAATTTCCAGTATTTAAACTCATAATTTATAATACTGTCTTGGAGTAGTATGATAGAATCATGTTAATTGAATAATGTTTTATATATTTTGTTTTAGTAAAGGGTAGAGTAGGAGTCTATATTACTGTAGAAACCACTAAGTTAGTGGTTTTCAATCTTCCTAATGCTGCAATACATTAATATAGTTCCTTATGTTGCAGTGACCAGCCCACCATAAAATTATACTTGTTGCTGCTTCATAACTGCTATTGTTATGAATTACAATGTAAATATCTGTTTTTTTCTGATGATTTTAGGTAACCCCTGTGAAAGAGTCATTCAGTCCCAAGGGGGTCATGACCCACAGGTTGAGAACTGATATTCATGCTAATATGTTCTGTCTCTTGTATACACCCTCATTTTATTCTGAGAAAAAAAAATGACCAAATTACATAAAAAAAAAAACTATCTGCTGCCATCTTAGCTCCACAGCCATGTAAATCTTGGTCTTCCTCTATGAGACACTTAGAACTTAGCTGCAACCCTGGAATTGATGTTTAAAATTACATATTGGTCCTCTGAGTGATACATTTTATAGATTTACATGCCATTATGCTTTTGATTCATTTATTTAGGACAGGTTGTGATGTTT
>NW_026068186.1:1284837-1292434 GCF_014885135.2 Alexandromys fortis
AGAGTACTACTCAGCAGTAAAAAACAATGACTTCTTGAATTTTGCATACAAATGGACAGAAATAGAAAACACTATCCTGAGTGATGTAAGCCAGACCCAAAAAGAGGAACATGGGATGTACTCACTCATATTTGGTTTCTAGCCATAAATAAAGGACATTTGAGCCTATAATTCGTGATCCTAGAGAAGCTAAATAAGAAGGTGAACC
The DNA here is from genome assembly GCF_014885135.2 of Alexandromys fortis. Taxonomy (NCBI): domain Eukaryota; kingdom Metazoa; phylum Chordata; class Mammalia; order Rodentia; family Cricetidae; genus Alexandromys; species Alexandromys fortis. Next base: position 1,285,046 of record NW_026068186.1, read on the forward strand.
CAAAGAAAACATATAGGCATCCTCCTGAATATTAACCTTTATCAGGCGATGAAAAGAGACAGAGACAGAGGCCCACATTGGAGCACTGGACTGCAATCTCAAGGTCCAAATCAGGAGCAGATGGAGAGAGAGCACGAGCAAGGAACTCGGGACCGAGAGAGGTGCACCCACACACTGAGACAATGGGGATGTTCTATCGGGAACTCACCAAGGCCAGCTGGCCTGTGTCTGAAAAAAGCCCGGGATAAAACCGGTCTTGCTGAACATAGCGGACAATGAGGACCACTGAGAACTCAAGAACAATGGCACTGGGTTTTGATCCTACTGCACGTACTGGCTTTGTGTGAGCCTAGGCAGTTTGGATGTCACCTTACTAGACCTGGACGGAGGTGGGTGGTCCTTGGACATCCCACAGGGCAGGGAACCCTGATTGCTCTTTGGGCTGATGAGGGAGGAAGGAAATGGGAGTCGGTGGCGGGGAGGAGGCAGAAATCTTTAATAAATAAATAAATAAAGACTTCCTCCTACACATTAAATCTCCAATTACCTTATGTCTTCGTGTCATTTTCACCTCTGTCATCCTCAGAGTTGGTGATCTTTCTTCTCTTCTGCACTGAACATCTGTCCTTGAAACTATTCTCATAACTACAAGCATTCCATTCTCTACATCACACCAGCCAGCCTGCTTCAACCATTTCTTCATCTTGTTGACTCCTAACAGATGATTTCTGAGGACTCTGGTATTGTAGCTGCTCTCTCTTAAGTGCCACTGTTAAATTGGGACTTAGACTTTATATGTAAGTAAGTAGACTTTGTGTCATAGTCATCTCATGTCTTAGATGCTCTTTTCCAGCTGTTTGTCATGTCTATGGCAATCTCCAGGGAAACCTTCTCACTCTTCCATTGTAAGTAGGAGCTGCGTGCTCTTGGGGGCACTTGTGGCCAAGCCTCCTGCTGTTCAGTCCCTGAGAACTGTCTTTATGTGGCAGTCCCTTGTCTTTCGTCAATTATGTGGTCAGCACTGTGGAGTTTCACACCACGATTTTGAACTTTTCCTGCATCTCTACAATCTGAGTTTCTTTTTTTAAAACTAAACTTTATTATTACAACAACTTAAAAGTAAATAAAAACATCAAATACTAAAATTAGCCAGACCCAAAATCTGTATACAATTTAATAAACAATAAAATACTGGCATTCAAAATGAAATCTGTAAAGCTTCACAATATTTTTTTCATTCGCTGCTGAATATATTTAGGTACTTATTTGCCAACATCATCATCCCAACAGAGAAAACAATCCAACACAATTAGAGAAGCAATTGGCTTTATATCGCCAATAATAATTCATACCTGTACTCAGTCCTTCCTCATCCCCTTACATTTGGTTTTTCTTTTTTGCATGTTATAGTCTACTCACATGTGCATCTGTTTACATGTATACACATATTATCCATTTATTTGTTTGCAAAGGACTAGGCTGATTCTACTTCTTTTCTATAGTTAGGAAAACATAAGAAACAATAGGAAAAAAGGTTTACTTCCTTCTTAATTACTATAAACATTTTGTATTTTTTGTTCTATTCTTGATACACCTTTTTTATTTATTTTTGCATCAGGTTACATTTACACAAAATAAATGTAACGAATAGCCTAAAAGTCCTACCTGCTCAATCAACGTCACAGTGTCTTTTGGTCACTGAATACATGCAAGTATCTTTCTATTCCAAGACAAGCAGCCAACAAAGAAAAAAGAAAAAAATTATCAACTTTGATCTAGGTTCATTTGGAACTTTGAACTAGATAAATCTGGCTTGTGTTCAATGGGTTATCCATTATATTTATTTATACTTGTGGGTGTTTAAGTTTGTACTTACTGCTAAGAAATAGAAATCATAAATTCTTGATGAGAGCATTATCAAAATATTTGTATGTATCTTTGTTTTAGATTAAGACATAACTTTTAAGATTTTTCCCCATCCTTACTTAAATTATCTTTGGTAATATTAATTGGAAACAGTAAAATCACTCTTCCAATTTCCAGTATTTAAACTCATAATTTATAATACTGTCTTGGAGTAGTATGATAGAATCATGTTAATTGAATAATGTTTTATATATTTTGTTTTAGTAAAGGGTAGAGTAGGAGTCTATATTACTGTAGAAACCACTAAGTTAGTGGTTTTCAATCTTCCTAATGCTGCAATACATTAATATAGTTCCTTATGTTGCAGTGACCAGCCCACCATAAAATTATACTTGTTGCTGCTTCATAACTGCTATTGTTATGAATTACAATGTAAATATCTGTTTTTTTCTGATGATTTTAGGTAACCCCTGTGAAAGAGTCATTCAGTCCCAAGGGGGTCATGACCCACAGGTTGAGAACTGATATTCATGCTAATATGTTCTGTCTCTTGTATACACCCTCATTTTATTCTGAGAAAAAAAAATGACCAAATTACATAAAAAAAAAAACTATCTGCTGCCATCTTAGCTCCACAGCCATGTAAATCTTGGTCTTCCTCTATGAGACACTTAGAACTTAGCTGCAACCCTGGAATTGATGTTTAAAATTACATATTGGTCCTCTGAGTGATACATTTTATAGATTTACATGCCATTATGCTTTTGATTCATTTATTTAGGACAGGTTGTGATGTTTAGGACTGTGTGTGATTCTGTAGCAAGGAAAAGCCTTCTTTAAGTGTCTTTCTTCCTCACCAGATAACCTTAAGTATAATAACTGTAGGATGTATTTGTGCATATATAAATAGACGCCAGAGGATAGATGGATGGATGAGCAGCTGGCCAGATAGATAGATAGATAGATAGATAGATAGATAGATAGATATGTTGTAGATAGCAGATTAAACAGATTAATTGTTTATTGCTAGCTAGTTAGATGGATGAATAAATAGACAGAGAGCTTGATAGGAAATGGATAATATAGATGGATAGTTTAGGACTAGATATAAGATAGATAGATAGATAGATAGATAGATAGATAGATAGATAGATGATAGATAGATAGATAGATAGATATGGATATATGATAGATGCCAGATGAAGTAGTTGAATTATAGATAGATATAGAGAGATAGAAATATATAGGTAGATAGATTGATAATATGTAGATAGATGACTAGATAGATCACAACTGAAAGAGAATAATAAATTCATAGAGATAAATGAAAATGGATATAGATAGATAGATAGATAGATAGATAGATGATAGATAGATAGATAGATAGATAGATAGATAGATAGATAGATGATAGATGATAAAGATGGTGAAATTACTGATCGCTAAGAAGATAGTGATATATGATTAGTAGATAACAGAAATATGAAGAGAGAAGTAACATAATTTGGCACTACGACTCGCTTTTTTCAGCAGTGAACTTATTCAGTTACTTAGTTTTTATTTTTTAAGAATTATTTGATTGGGCTCTTGGGGTGCTGGGGCCAAATCCCGAGGGCAATCTAGCGGGAGCTCCTTTGTTTCAGTAGCCTGCCTGCAGCAAGCAAGGTAGGCGCTTTGTTTACAACCTACCCAACCAGCACAAAGATCTGATCTCGGCACCAGGAGAGCCATCACTGGGGAATGACATCACTGGGAAGGTACATCAGTAGGCAAGGAGACCTGATCCTGTAAAAGAAGATGAATAGGGAAGAATTCAGAGGAAGAGATGGGCAGGCGCCAATGCAAGAATTCACCCAACAATCTGAAAAACAACATGAAACCACCAGAATCTAGCGACCTCACAACAGGAGGACATGAACACCTAAATCAAGAAGAAGTAGAAAAAAATTGATTTTATGAAAGTGATTGACGACCTTAAACAGCATGTAAAAAATGCCCTTATAGAAATGGATAAGAAGTATAAGAGAAAGTTTGAAGAATTGAATAAATCAGTGAATGATACCCTAGGAAACCAAAGAAAAACAATCAAACAGATAACCCAGAGACTCATTCACAGCAAAGTCTGGACCAAGACACCAGGACTCTCCTGGCTCCATTTGAAGGAGGAGATGGGAAGGCGCCAATGCAAGACTTCCTCCAACAACCTGAAAGGCAACATGACTTCACCAAAATCAGGGGATCCCGAAATAAGAAGAATTGTACACCCTACTCCAGAAGAATTAGAAGAAATCGACTCAAAAGTGAATTATATGAAAATAATAGAAGACCTTAAGCAGGAGGTGAAAAACTGCCATAAACAATTAGAGATTACAAACAAAAAGGTAGAGGAAATGAATAAATCGCTTAAAGATACCCAAGAAAATCAAGAGAAACATGAAAAAGCAATCAGACAGGTACGGGAAGCAGTTCAAGACTTGAAGAATGAAATGGAAGTAATGAAGAAAACACAAACCGAGGGAAGATTGGAGATGGAAAATCTGGGTAAACGAACAGGAACTACAGAGACAAGTACTACCAACAGAATACAAGAGATAGAAGAAAGAATATCAGATACTGAAGATACCATAGAGAAAATAAACACACTGATCAAAGAAAACAGCAAAACCAACAAATTCTCATCACAAAACATTCAGGAAATATGGGACACAATAAAAAGACCAAACCTAAGAATAATTGGAGTAGAAGAAGGAGAAGAGGTGCAACTCAACGGCCCAGAAAATATATTTAATAAAATTATAGAAGAAAACTTTCCCAACCTAAAGAAAGATGTACCTATGAAGGTTCAAGAAGCATACAGAACACCGAATAGGCTGGATCAAAAAAAAAAAAAAACCATCCCCTCGCCATATAATAATCAAAACACAAAACATACAGAATAAAGAAAGAATATTAAGAGCCGCAAAGGAAAAAGGCCAAGTTACTTACAAAGGTAAACCTATCAGACTTACACCTGACTTCTCTATGGAAACCATGAAAGCCAGAAGGTCCTGGATAGATGTACTGCAAAAACTAAGAGACCATGGATGCAAGCCCAGACTACTATACCCAGCCAAGCTTTCATTCACCATAAATGGAGAAAACAAAATTTTCCAGGATAAAAACAAATTTAAACAATACGTAGCCACAAACCCAGCCTTACAGAAAGTAATAGAAGGAAAATCTCTAACCAAGGAGTCCAACAATGACCACAATAACTCAGACATCTAGAGACCCGTCACCAGCGCAACTCAAAGAAGGGACGCACACGAACTCTACTACTAAAGAAGTGACCGGAGTTAACATCCCCTGGTCATTAATATCACTTAATGTCAATGGGCTCAACTCACCTATAAAAAGGCACAGGCTAAGAGATTGGATACGAAATCAGGATCCAACATTCTGCTGTTTACAAGAAACACACCTCAAACACAGAGACAGGCACCTACTCAGAGTAAAGGGCTGGGAAAAGGCTTATCAAGCAAATGGACCTAAGAAACAAGCAGGTGTGGCCATACTAATTTCTAACAAACTTGACTTCAAACTTAAATCAATCAGAAGAGATGGAGAGGGACATTTTATACTCATAACAGGATCAATTCATCAAGAGGAAGTCTCAATCCTGAATATCTACGCCCCTAATATAAAAGCACCCACATACGTAAAAGAAACATTACTAAAACTCAAGGCAGCCATCAAACCGCACACACTAATAGTGGGAGACTTCAACACTCCTCTCTCACCAATGGACAGGTCAATCAGACAGAAACCTAACAGAGAACTAAGAGAATTAATGGAGGTAATGAATCAATTGGACTTGACAGACATCTATAGAATATTCCACCCAAATCGGAAAGAATATACCTTCTTCTCTGCAGCTCATGGAACCTTCTCGAAAATTGACCACATACTCGGTAACAAAGCAAACTTCCACAGGTACAAAAACATATTAGTAACCACCTGTATCTTATCAGATCACCATGGATTAAAGTTAGAATTCAACAACAACCCTACCCCCAGAAAGCCTACAAACTCATGGAAACTGAACAGTCAACTACTGAACCACACCTGGATCAAGGAAGAAATAAAGAAAGAAATTAAAGTCTTCCTTGAATTCAATGAAAATAAAGAAACAACCTACTCAAACTTATGGGACACTATGAAAGCAGTCCTGAGAGGAAAGTTCATAGCACTAAGTGCCCACTTAAAGAAAACAGAGAAGGCACACATTGGAGACTTAACAGCCCATCTGAAAGCTCTAGAAAAAAAAGAAGCAGACTCACCTAGGAGGAGTAGAAGACTGGAAATAATCAAACTGAGGGCTGAAATCAACAAAATAGAAACACAGAAAACAATCCAAAGAATCAATGAAACAAAAAGCTGGTTCCTGGAGAAAATCAACAAGATTGATAAACCTCTATCCAAACTAATAAAACGCCAGAGAGTGAATATGCAAATTAATAAGATCAGAAATGAAAAGGGGGACATAACCACAGACACAGAGGAAATTCAAAGAATCATTAGATCTTACTACAAAGGCCTGTATGGCACAAAACTGGAAAATGTAAAAGAAATGGACACGTTTTTAGATAAATACCATATACCAAAGTTAAACCAGGACCAGGTGAACAACCTAAATAGACCTGTTAGTCGCGAAGAACTAGAAGCTGTTATCAAAAACCTCCCTACCAAAAAAAGCCCAGGACCAGATGGTTTCAATGCGGAATTCTACCAGAACTTCCAAGAAGAGCTAATACCTATGCTCCTTAAGGTATTTCACAATATAGAAACAGAAGAGTCATTACCAAATTCCTTTTAAGTAGCTACAGTTACTCTGATACCAAAACCACACAAAGACCCAACCAAGAAATAGAATTACAGGCCATTCTCACTCATGAACATCAACACGAAAATCCTTAACAAAATACTGGCAAATCAAATCCAAGAACACATTAGAAAAATTATCCATTATGGTCATGTAGGCTTTATCCCAGAGATGCAGGGCTGGTTCAACATACGCAAAACTATCAATGTAATCCATCATATAAATAAACTGAAAGAAAAAAATATGATCATTTCATTCGATGCTGAAAAAGCATTTGACAAAATTCAACATCCCTTTCTGATAAAAGTCTTGGGGAGATTGGATACAAGGGTCATACCGAAATATAATAAAAGCTATTTACAGCAAGCCGACCGCTAATATCAAATTAAACGGAGAGAAACTCAAAGCCATCCCAATAAAATCAGGAACACGACAAGGCTGTCCACTCTTCAATATAGTGCTTGAGGTTCTAGCAATAGCAATAAGACAACATAAGGGGATCAAGGGTATTTGAATTGGAAAGGAAGGAGTTAAACTTTCATTATTTGCAGATGATATGATAGTGTACATAAGCGACCCCAAAAACTCCACCAAAGAACTTTACAGCTGATAAACACCTTTAGTAATGTGGCAGGATACAAGATCAACTCCAAAAAATCAGT
>NW_026068186.1:1298053-1302221 GCF_014885135.2 Alexandromys fortis
GGATGATTGGGATAAAGGAAGGTTGGATAGGGGAGCAGGGAAGCACAAATCTTAGTTAAGGGAGCCACCATAGGGTTGACAAGAGACTTGAACCTAGAGTGGCTCCCAGGAGCCCAAGGTGATGCCCCCAGTTAGTTCCTTGGGCAGCTGAGGATAGGGAACCTGAAATGATCCTATCTATAGCAATAGTGACGAATATCTTCCATATCACCATAGAACCTTCATCTGGTGATGGATGGAGATAGAGACAGAGGCCCACACTGGAGCACCGGACTGAGCTCCCAAGGTCCCAATGAGTAGCAGAAGGAGGGAGAACATGAGCAAGGAAGTCAGGACCACGAGGGGTGCACCCACCCACTGAGACAGTGGGGCTGATCTGTTGGGAGCTCACCAAGGCCAGCTGGACTGTGACTGAAAAAGCATGGGATAAAACCGGACTCTCTGAACATGGCGAACAATGAGGGCTGGTGAGAAGCCAGAGACAATAGCATGGGGTTTTTATCCTACTTCATGTTCTGGCTTTGTGGGAGCCTAGCCAGTTTGGATGTTCACCTTCCTAGACATGGAGGGAGGGAGGAGGACCTTGGACTTTCCACAGGGCAAGGAACCCTGACTGCTCTTTGGACTGGAGAGGGAGGGGGAGAGGACTGAGGTCAGGGGGAGAAGGGTGGAAGGAGGGGGAGGGAAATGGGAGCCTGGGAGGAGGCGGAAACTTTTTCTTTCTTTTTCTCAATAAAAAATTTTAAAAGAAAGAATTATTTGATTGGGAATTCCTTTTTGGGGAGAGAAACTTCATTTTATAAAGTATTTCATATAACTCAGCTCACAAAGAAAAATCTGAAGTTGAGTAATCTATTAACTTGAATCTTCTCACTTGCCTGAATCTCTTGCTAAGTCATGAGCAGTAGCCGTGACAACCAGAATAAACAGAGGTCAAACTGTGAACACGACAGTCGCACACAAGAGAGTCTTGCCTCTGGGAGGACCCTCTGTCACCTGGTGCTTCTTCCTTTTAAGCATGAAATGGATATGAAGTCAGCTTCAGACATGAGTTTGAGTGTTACTTCTGCTTTTGAATTCTAGCAAGTGTCTTAACTCTCTGAAGTCCACTTTCCCTTTCCAGCAAGATGGAGCTATCTTCTACCTGACCTTGCAGGCCTCTATATGATGTAAATACCATTGGTTAATAGAGAAACTGTCTTGGGGCTGTGCAGAAAATAGAGGTAGGTGGGCAAAAATAAACTGAATGTTGGGAGAAGGAAGGAGGAGTCAGAGAGAAGCCATGTAGCCCAGCAGGACACAGACACCAGAATTTTACCTGGTATGCCACTGCCACATAACTATACACAGATTAATAGAAATAGGTTAAATTAAGATAAAAGTGTTAGCCAATAAGAAGCTAGAGATAATGGGCCAAGCAGTATTTAATATAGTTTCTGTGTGATTATTTTGGGGCTGAGCAGCAGGGAACCAAAAAGCAGCTTTCCTCTAACATTGATGGCTACCTTAGATTATATCAACTCTCTAAAAGCAATTGTAATGATGCTCCAGGTTTACTCTGAGGACCTATGCAAGCAGTGCCATCAATCAGGACTGTGGGTAAAAGCATCAGTGAGTGAAGAAATTAATTAAATAATGACTGTAACATGCTTTTAGAAAGTACAATGGCCACAAGTAAACATCAAATTATATAATTGGCATCACGGTAGTACTGTAGATGAAAAATGTTCTTATGAACTAAGAGCTACATATGCATCCTTTTGAAAATGGCATTCAGACATAGAAATTTAATGAAGTAAGAAGGATATCTCTAATTCTAGTGACATTGAGTAAAGATGAGATTTAAATTCTATCCAGCATGTATATAAATAACCTGTTTATATAGTATATATACCTATAAATAGTCTTTGTATCTAGCATATATGTCATACATACACAAACACACACAGAGTATAATGTGATAGAAAATAAGTATCCAGAATGATTTATCGTATTGTTTTAATATTGATTCTGTGGCTCATAGATTGTTAAATATCTTTTACACTTATATGTATATATATATGGTGTCTCATGTCTGTGTGTGTGCATGTGCATGCGTACACAGATGCTTGTGATATTTTAGCACAGAATAGCAAATATGCTAAGGACTGCTGAGGAGTCAAACTCTGACTACTCTGCAGGACCAGTGTTACCAATAATGTACCTGAGATGCTGAAGGTGCTATACTGTGACTTGTCCTGCCTTACAACAGGCTTCACCTCTGGTCTTCATGACACTGGTTTCTCCTCCTGTTGTCCTGTGACTTTCATACTTGATGCTTTCCAGTGTATGTTGTAGCAGTTCTGGACATGTATAACCCTTCTTTAGTACTGTTTATTGTTCTCTGCTTACGATTTTACAGAAATTACTGCACTGGAGTATTTTACTGGCATCTATTCATTATAGCCCTAACACCACAAACATGGCGCTGTCTCTTGTGTTACTGTAAGAAGTGCTACCTCAAGGCAGGTGCCATCTCCATCACACTGTGTAGATTATGTGGGAGCAGAGCTCTCCTTATCTCCTCTAGTCTCTGTTAGGATGCCTGTATTTGTGGTATTACTCCCAGTCATCAATCTCACTCAGTGACAGGTGTCTACCTCTCCTCTCTTGTCACAATTCTTCCACATCTGGTCTGATTTCATGTGAGCTATTTCACGTTGGGAATTTGGGAACAGTTTTCACTTTTTTATATATTTCCTTCTTTGTTTTCCTTTATGTTGTGGTTATTTCTAGCTTGTGTTTTGTTTTTCCTTTCTAACTAGACGTAGGTGCTTTTTAGCTGTTTCCTTTACTGGCTCTCTTGGTCAGCCAGCTTACAGCAATCATGAACAACAAGTCTTGTCTCCTTACAACTCCAATATCTACTTTCCTAAGTGTTCTATAAATTTCTCCTGATCTACTGTAAACACAAAAGAAAAATAATAGCATTTTCCGGGCTTAAGTTGTTTATTTCAGAGATGAAAAGCTAATGCAGATGGTTGGCCACATTAAGCCACATTACACGTTAACACTACTATCTTACAAGCCCTGCGGCAGCACCTACCATTCCCAGTTCCTGAGATGGAGAGTGTGACTGTTACTGATCCTGCGCAGTTGGACAGGTAGGAGTGATCTAGTGTTATGAAGAAACTGGGAAGATCTATCATTTTGGAGAAAAAATGTTTAGAATCTGGAGTTCATCACTAATTTTTTCAATTTATTTGGTTTGTTTGTTTTGGGATGTCTTGAAACCCCCCTCTGGATAATAAGTTGACTGTTATATGAACATGTGCATATTTGAATGCCTGGCATAGGTCAATAGCTTTATATGTTTAGGAAGCTTACAGAGAAGTTTTTGTTGTGCTAATTTGAGTATTTCTTAAGTAATGTTACATTAGCTTTGAACCGTGTTGCATTTGTGGTTGGGTGCACAGGGATCTTTTTATCCCAACTAGGGTACTGACAAGATATAAAATAATCAAGTTTGGACAAGTCCAGACTGATGAGCTATAATTGGAGTTAATTGTGTTACCAAGAGTCAGGACTGAATAACAGAATCACCATAATGGGTGACAATTCACATAAGCTGTTTTCTGGTAAACCTATGCACACTTTGCAGGAGGCAATTTCCTCATGAATAGCAACTGTTTACTGATAATATAAAGTCTAGAAGTGGCTCCTTGTTCCTATAAATTTCTTGTAAGTCCTCATAACTTGTAATTCTCCTTCCTTTAGAAGGGTCTGCTTCAGAAAGGGAGACACAGCTACAGAAAACCTAAAAGGCGATATATTAACTCATGCCAAATAGATGAGAATAAAGATGTCAACAGTAATTTAAAAATATGGCATATGGTGGAAAAATATAAGGATAAGTAAATATGTCAAACAAGATGAAAAATGTGCTAACAAGACTGTTGAATCTGAGGGTGTTAGGGAATGTTATTTCTCATAAGGCAAAATAGCAGAAGTTCACATTGTAAGCACAACACTAAGAAATTTAAGGCACAAACAAATGATATTTAATATTATTTATTTAGTGATAAGAGTATTTTCCATGGTAAGTCTGATTTGGTGAGAGAGAGAGAGAGAGGGGAGAGAGAGGGGGAGGGAGGGAGGGAGGGAGGGAGGGAGGGAGGGAGGGAGGGAG
>NW_026068186.1:1313680-1318790 GCF_014885135.2 Alexandromys fortis
AAGTGCCAGAAAATATGTAACAATGTTAACTGCAAAATAAAATTTAAAATACTCACCTAAGATTAATATAATTCAGATATTTTATTCTTTTTTTAATTCTCTTTTGGAACTTTTTCTCTTCAAAATCATTAAATGATTTCCAAGTTATTTGGAAGAAAAAAACCCATGAAAATATTCAAGCATAATTTAAATTTAGCAGGCTTTATAGACACTGGTGTGAAAATACAACCAGCATGTAGATATAATGAGTGCTAGTATTTTCAATAATGTAAATATTCCTCCCATTTTTCTTTATGTGAGCAGTGCTCATAGAGGCCAGAATAGAGCATTGACTCCCCTGGTGCTGGAGTCACAGGTGTTCTGAGTGATACAACTCCTGCCCTCTCCAAGGACAGACAGCAAATGCTCCTAACAGTTAATCCATCTCTTCAACCCTCAACAGTTTATCATGCATTCTGAAGATAAAGTAATATTTAACATAAATGTAGCTTTTGCCTTAAAAAAGTGTTCTGCATATATCATTGCTGTAGGAAGTCTTACAGCTTGTGGTTACCCACCTACTGGGGCATGGCCTCTTAGGCTATATATGCAGATGCTCTTTCAGATGGCTGGATTGTTGGATTTGATCTCTGTTCTCCGTTCAAGCAGAGAATTCTGATTTGTGAGTTTATCCCTAAATAAATAACCATCTATTTCTCAATTCTGAGCTAGCGTAGGATTTCTCTTAAAGCATCCGAGCCACACTTGGCACCCATGTGGATTTAAACTCCATGCCTACCAGATGGATGGCCTAATGGCCTAGCAATTTCACGGCCCAGAAAGTCTCCCAACCCTGCCCACTTGGCTTGCTTTTCCCTAAGCGGTTTCTTGTAGAATCCCCACCACAGTGGCGTTTACTGCATGTAGCAACTTGGACATTTCCCAAGTGCACACACACACTACCACTGCATTTGCTGGGGCGATTCCTTGCTGCGTGTCAACTTGTGCAGCTTCTAGTTTCTGCTCCCTACCCCTGAGTTCTTGGTTTCTTGATCCGTATATGGAACTGATTTATTTGCCTTTAATTTGTCAAGCAATGCATATTTCTCAGTATTTAACCAGTACCAAGGCAGAAACTAAAGCAGCCCAGGACCATTCCTTTCATCACTGGTTGCATTACTTCTAGTTGCAACTCTGCAACCATGACATCTGCTGGACAATAACAGGTAATACATAAATCATTATGGTAGACTTCATTAACAATGAAACTTTAACAACGTTTTTGCTAATACTATGGACTGTATTATGCAAGGCATATATGATTATGGTGATACTTCATTATGTTGGGTATTAGGTTTCAGTTTTCTCCATATTCTATCATTAAGGAAGAATATGGCACTTTTAGGAATGATACAGTCTTTACAGACTAACAATGAACAGCTAATGACAGGATTAATATAATAAAAAATCAAAGGTTACCTGAAAAAGTTAATACTATTACAGACAAAATTGAATCCATATCTGAGGATACTAAGAAGTTATCAAAAGTTGTCAAAAAGTCATGATAAATTAACAGAAAAACTGTCTCTTCAGGATGGAAATCTGCATGGTATTCAATTAATTCCAAGGATGAGATGTTATCTTTAAAGGTGAAAATTCAGACCTTGGAATCTCATGTGCATAATGAGGACCAGTGACTAGGTGCCTCAATGAAATCTTTAGAAATATATACAGGCCAGAAGATTCAAGCTTTACAAAAGACAATAATAAAAAGATTTGAAATAATTGAGGAAATTATTGGAGCTGATGAAAATGGAAAGAAGACACAAGGACAGGATTCAACATCACCATTGGCTGTCAGAGATGGCTTGCCCAGGATTTTAGCTTCCTACCCTGTAATCTATGCTGGAAAAGAATCCAAGTCTAAAGGCCAAAAAGGATCCAAAGACAGTAGATGGATACCTGTAGGGATGAATGAGCTAAAGAAATTAAGCAAGCTATTGTAACTTATGGCTTGCAATCTGCATTTGTTAAGGTGATGATAAAGACTTGGGCTTCTAATGTCAAGGTTACCCCCACGTGATTTTTTCAGTTAGTTTCAGCAGTTCTGGATGATGGGCCTCTCTTGATGTTTAGAATTTATTTCAGAGAGGAAGTCAAAATTTTGGAACAACAGGAAAAAGCAAAAGGCCTTGAGACTTCTCAAGATCAAATTCTTGGTGAAGGCCCTTATGCTGATGCACAGATTCAAGCTCTTTACGATGAAGAAATCTTGTCCCTATGCCACAAAGGAGTCTTAAATGCTTGGGACAGAATTTAAGAACTGAGAAAAAGAATTGAATCATATACCAGGGTTATCCAGGGACAGAGAGAATCCTTTACTGACTTTTTACAAAGACTAAGTAAGGCTGTACAAATAGGAGTAACAGACGCGGATGCTAGATGAGTACTCCATGAATTTTTAGCTTTTGAAAATACAAACTTAGAATGCAAAAAGATACTTGGGCCTCTAAAGGTTAGATTGGCACCTATAGATGAGTGGATTTTGTGTACAATGAATGTTGAGACACTTGACAATAATGCTGATCCTAGGTAGGAGAAGCAATTTCCAAAGGGATGAGGAGACATCAAACTGCCAAATGTTTTCACTGTGGTAGAATAGGACATCTGAGAAAGGATTGTAGACAAGGAATTCCTAGGAATAATATCTCCTCTGGGAATGGCAAAAAATAGGAGACCTCAGCCTTCAGGTATATGTAGAAGGTGTGGCAAAGTCAGACATTGGACTAATGAATGCAGATCAACAACAGACAGGCAAGGCACCTAATACCATCAGGAAACTCCTTGAGGGGCCTCTAGCAGGCCCCAAAGCCAAAAGATGCCCAGTCATTCCAAGTAACTGTGGAGGACATGTCACACCAGGAAAATTATATAATCCAGAGACTTCTGTACAAGAACATGCTGTTCTAAATGATGGCATGAACATGGGAGATAAGTCAAAATTCCCAATAGGAAACAAAAACCGTATATTCTGGCAGACTTCTAGAAATGACCAAAGACCAAAGCTAAAAGTGTGTATAAATGGCATTTTTATTGAAGGCTTATTAGACACAGGTGCGGATGTAAGTATCATTACTCCAGAATCTTGGGATCCAAATTGGCCTTTTCAAGAGTCAGATGTTCAATTACTAGGAATTGGAACCATATCTCAAGTTAAGCAAAGCATGACATGGGTTGACTGTATTGGGCCAGAAGGTCAAAGAGAAAAGCTGAGGCCATATGTAGCTAATATTGCATTAAATTTATGGAGTTGTGACCTGCTACAGCAATGGAATACCCAGATTAACATTTCTGCAGTCCCAGGAACTCATAATTCTGGGAAGGATATAATAAGGTACTATGAACAAAGGTCACCAGCCATTCAGGCTATACAAGAACATAAAACGACTAGCAAACCTTTAGAGGTACCAACAGCCCTACCTTTAAAATGGTTAACTGAGAAGCCAATATGGGTTAAGCAGTGGCCTCTAGCAGACACTAAGTTGCAGGCTTTAGAACAACTAGTATGAGACCAACTAGATTGTCACCATATTGAAGAATCAACCAGCCCCTGGAATTGTCCCGTATTTGCTGTAAAAAAAGAAATCTGGTAAATGGAGAATGGTGACAGATCTAAGAGCTGTCAGTGTTATTCAACCTATGGGCCCTTAAAAATCTGGGATTCCTCTGCCTTCCCTATTATCAAGAGGATGGCCTCTTATAGTTATTGATTTGAAAGATTGTTTCTTCACTATACTTTTACAAGAAAATGATAGAGAAAAATTTGCCTTCACAGTGCCTACTTATAATAATTCTCAGCCTACTAGGAGAAAGTTAGTAGAAGCCAAGTCTCAAGAATCTCCCTGAGCTGACACTTAGTCCTTGGATGGGTTTTGAGTAAGTGAAGTCATTGTAGAACCAAGGAAGGGAACATGAACTAAGCCATCTTTCCCAGAGAGTAAATGGCTTATTTACTTTATCAAAGACCAACACAAGGTACACTCTGAATTTCTTAGAACTTTCAAGAAATGTTCTATCAAGCAAGAAAAGACTTGTCATGTAATACTTGTCTTCTGACTCAACAGCATTACATATCTCTTGCACACCTCTTCCAGGAGACACTAGCTATGTATAAAGAGTCTCACAGAGACATTCATACATGGTGTTTTGGATTTCGGGTTGACTGTATTAGTAATACCATTCTGGCCACAATAATTTAAGGAGACTCATGTTCCTTCTCCTATGTGTCCTGAGTATTTGAAGTGATCTTTTATGTCCCTGACTGTGAAATGAATCAGCTTTAGAGCATCATGTTCTATAATTTTCACATGAGGCAGAAGGTGATATGGAGCAGCAGGCAGTATTTGGATTTAACACTGGGCACTGAGCACCAAATGAAAATAAATAAAAAGGGAGGACATGACTTATTAAAGGTATGATGTAGAAGGAAGTTTCTTTGGGGAGGAGAGAACCAGGAGAGCAGTAGACCAAGAGGCCAGGAGGGTAAAGGGTAGACAAAAAGGACTGAATAGTCCAAATGGTGGATTATATAGGGAATGGCATCTGGGGGAAGAACTGCCTCGCCCCTGGGCTGGAGAAGTTTATGGTAGGGGCAACTGAGGGATATTGGTTGACTGAGAAACCAATATGGACAAAGCAATGGCCTCTAGCTGAGGAAAAGTTACAGGCTTTAGAACAGCTGGTACAAGAGCAATTAGATGCTGGACATATAGAAGAATCTACCAGTCCTTGGAATTCTCCTGTATTTGTGGTTAAGAAAAAATCAGGTAAATGGAGAATGGTGACAGATCTCAGAGCTATCAACAAGGTTATTCAACCTATGGGTCCTCTGCAATCTGGAATCCCTTTGCCCTCTTTATTACCAAAAGGATGGCCTCTTATAGTTATTGATTTAAAGGATTGTTTTTTCACCATACCTTTACAAAAAGAAGATAGAGAAAAATTTGCCTTCACGGTGCCTACTTACAACAATTCTCAACCTTCCAAGAGATACCACTGGGCCGTCCTCCCCCAGGGTATGTTAAATAGCCCCTCCTTGTGCCAATATTTTGTGAACCAACCATTGCAAATA
>NW_026068186.1:1319524-1334495 GCF_014885135.2 Alexandromys fortis
TTAAGAAAATTCAAGGTTAACAAAGCATTATGTAACCTATTTCTGGGGGTGTTTTCCACCCCTTTCTGTTTATTCAACATATCCTTTATAGTTCGATTTGATCTTTCTATGACTGCTTGACCTGTAGGATTGTATGGTATACCTGTAACATGCTTGATATTGTAATAGTCAAAAAACCATTTCATTTTCCTAGAGGCATAAGCAGGACCATTATCTGTCTTTATTTGTGTAGGTATACCCATGATAGCCATGACTTCTAATAAATGAGTGATTAATGAATCAGCTTTTTCTGAACTTAAAGCAGTTGCCCATGTCAGCTACTTTCTTGTAGGAGACCTCTTGTTGGTTCTTGGCTACCCAGTCATCTTAGACCCAAAATAATTACACAGAAACCATATTATTTAAATCACTTCTTAGCCCATTAGCTCTAGCTTCTTATTGGCTAACTCTTACATCTTAATTTAACCCATTTCTGTTAATCTGTGTTATTGCCATGTGGCAGTGGTTTACCAGGTAAAGTTTCCAACATCTGTCTCTAGCAGTGACTCCATGGCTTCTGTTGACTCCACCCTTCTTTCTCCCAGCATTCAGTTCTGTCTTTCCCTGCCTACCTAAGTTCTGCCTTGCTATAGATCCAAAGCAGTTCTTTATTCATTAATGGTAATCGCAGCACACAGATGGAACTCCCACATCACTACTTCTGCTTTGATATGTTGAATAGGCATCTCAGCCATTTCTCCAGTGTTTGAGATCCAGCAGGCACTACATGAATTTCATGTAGTTGAACATATAAGTAATGGAAAAGATTATAAAATTATAAATTATAAAAGATTCTTCAAATTGTTCACTTTTTCTTTGTTGTGGATTCTATAGACTATCTAAACTGTTTTCTTACTAGTAAGAACAAAATTTGTGCTTGGTTCAGATATAAAGAAAATGGCAAATAATATTTTGAAAATGAGGACTTTATTTAAATGTCATATAGCTTATTTATTATGTGTTTAAAATGTAATCAAACTACTTACAACTTCTTTTATTCTTGTAAGATGGCATTGTGTGATAAGAGAAGTGAAAAGAAATGTCTATTCATTCCATATAGGAAGGTCACTGACAAAACCCTTAAAGGATTCCCTCCAAGCTTTGAAAAAGTGATGACTTATTTGGGATTACAAATAGGGGCTTGAGTATGATTGAAAGAATACAGCAGCACCAGAATTCCCTGGGCAAGGAATGGCCAACTATACTCTGAAAGAGTCCCAGGTGTAATGTCCTGCTTCTATAACCTCACACGGGAAGCAAGGGATGCCTGATGACCATAAGATGGTTTGTAAGCACCCTCAGACTTTACTTTTCCTTCCATAAAGGAATGCATGTACTCAGGATTTCAGGAGGATGATCACAGCAGCTGTGACTTAAGACACAGTGGCTATGTTCAAGCTGAATGAGACAGAGGTGTAAGACTGTACATCTCATTTAAATTGGTGCCCATGTGTGGTCTTCACCACTGTTGTTTTCTTTTATGTGGAGTGGGAGTTGCAGCAGTCTTCCTCTTTATGTTTTCTCACTTATGTTTTTGCTTAATATGTTTGTGTTTTGTTTTGGGGGAATTTTGAGTAACAGTATTATACAGTGTAAAATTTTAAAAACCAAATTCATCGTCAAATGGTTAATGATTTAAAATATAAAATCCTAGAATTCTTTTATTCTTGGCTATATGATTTGACTGTGTTGGAATGTGAGGTGATTGCATTCCAGAGACACACATTCTGAAGCAGGAATGTGCTTGAGCTAACCTGTATAAATGTCTGTTTAATCTCAAGAGTTCATTAAATAAGCCAGAAGAGCATTATTGTTTTTCATGCTCTCTTTCTTCCTTTATTTTAAATACTTTGACATGACCTGGCTAATGAGACTTGCCTAATCCCTTCAGTGTGACAAGTGGGACCTAGGAGAAGTAAAATCTGAATCCCTTTTTCAGATAAGTAAATTGTTTTGATACAAAGTTATTTATTATCAGTGTCTCATCTATTCCATTAATGTAGAGCAAATCATGGCCTCTAATATACTGTCTATAACTAGTGGGTGCAAAAATAATTATGACTTTGTTAAAAGAGTCAAAAGAGAAAGAGGCAAACCAAACATGCACAGGTGAATGTCCTTGTACCCATGTATGAATTAGGGCTTTATATACATGTGTTTTCATATAAATATTCAGTACTTGGTTAGTATGCCCTCTAAGCTGTGTTTGTGACTGATGTGGGAGTGTCATATATCAATCTGTTGATTTCATTGGTTAAGCAATAAAGAAACTGCTTGGCTCTAATAGGTTAAAACATAGGTGGGAGGAGTAAACAGAACAGAATGCTGGGAGGAAGAGGAAGTGAGCTCAGAGACGCGATAGCTCTGCTCTCTGAGGCAGATGCAATGAACTCCGACCCAGGATGGACATAGGCTAGAATCTTCCTGGTAAGCGCACCTAGCGGTGCTACACAGATGATTAGAAATGGGCTAAATTAATATGTGAGAATTAGCCTAAAAGAGGCTAGATAGAAATGGGCCAAGCAGTGTTTAAAAGAATATAATTTGTGTGTTGTTATTTCGGGGCATAAGCTAGCAGGCGGCAGGGGTGCTGGGGATGCAGCCCCGCTGCTCCTTATTACTACATGTGACCCACCTCCTCTGTTGTCTCTGCCTTTCTGGACTACTACTCATTCTGAGGCTTCCAACTGTGGTTCCGTTCTTGCTTTGTTTGTTTCTATGTTGTTGTTGTTGTTGTTCTGCTGAGTTTTTTATTCATTTATTTGGGTTTTGCTCATTTTGGTGTAGGCAGAATTTTAAAACATGGCATTCGTTATTTTTAGGTCTTCATTTGCCACGTCCCTGTTCTAATGTTCTTGCAACACATTCCTGATTTCCTTTGAGGCTACATCCTTGAGCTCTCTCTCTTTGCTCTCCCTTTTTCTCCCCCTCTTTCATTTTTTTCTCCACATATTATTATTTTCCTCCAACCCAGACCCATCTTGTCCCATCCTATCCCTAAGTTTCATTTTGCATTTTATTTATGTTTGAGTTTTTAATGTTTTGCTGCTGTTTTGTGCTTTGTTTTTCATGTGTGTGTGTGTGTGTGTGTGTGTGTTTCAATGAAATTTCTTTAACTTTGTTAAATAGTGAATAGTTGTTTGGATTTTGTTTCTTGTTTTGTTTTTTTCTCCATAAGATGGTTTATTTTGAAAAGAAGGCTCAGAATGTGAACGGAATATTAATGATCCCATTAGTAAACCCTTCTGCCCATACTGGGGTTTCATCCTACACATCACCTGGGATACATGCTCTCCCAGGATGGAGTAATAGCTGGATTTTCCCCTGATGTTGTTTAGAACTACATATGTCTAAATATTTCTCAGTATTTTTCAGCTAGTCACCAACACTGTGAGTCTTTTATACATTTGCTGATTTTGCTTATTGAAACATAATTATTTTAAGATAGTCTCAAATGTTCATAAGATCAGCATCCATCATATAAATAAATATCTGCTAAAATATCCCTTTTTACTCAATAATACCAATGTACTATGTTAAATGAGAGAGTCTGTTTTTATGAATTTTTTCATATTTTACCTCATAAAGAACTTCTAATGCTTTCTTTAGGTACCTTGTATTACTGTGACCAATTGTCTGATAGAAACATTTATTCTATTTCATGGCCTCCAAGGTTTAACTCTGTCATGGAAGCCAGAGTGTGGCACAACAGTCAGGAAGCTGAGAGAAGGTGCTTGAAGGACTGGGGGAAGACACAGCCCAAGGAAACATCCAGTCCCAGTTAGGTTTACTATTGTTGTGATGAGACACCATGACCAGGGCAAGAAGAGGAGGAAAGGGGTTTATTTGTCTCATGCATCCAAACCACAGTTCATCATCAAAGTAAGTCAGTACAGGAACTCAAGTTTGATAGAAACCTGGAGGCATGAGCTGATGCAGAGACCATGGAGAAGTGTTTGCTGGCTTGCTCCCTATGTCTTGCACAACCTGATTTTTTTGTACAGAAACTAGGATGACCAGCCCAGAGATCACACCACCCACAAGGGGCTGAGCCCTCCTCCATCAATCACTAACTCAAAAACTTCTCTACAGCTGGATCTTATTGAGGCATTTTCTCAACTGAGTTTCCCTTCTTTCAGAAGACTCTAGTTTATGTCAACTTGATAAAAAAAAAAAAAAAAAAAAAAAAAANAAAAAAAAAAAAAAAAAAAAAAAAAAAAAAAAACAGGCCCGGACAATTGACCTCTTGTCAACTTAACAAACATATCACTGTTAAGGCATAGAATTTACTTTCTTGTACATACCCAATATCACACATTAAAATCAACATCTCCATTTAAGACATTTCACAAACTCTAAAAGCCCCATATCCTTATGCATTCTATGGAGTCACTTTCTCAGTTAAGGTTCCCTCCTTTCAGATGAGCCTAACCTATGTTAAGTTGACATAAAATTAGCCAGGACACATTATTAGTAACCTATTCCTGTAGAAAAAAAGTCTCCTTCCTCATGTGTCATCATAATAGTGAATCCATCAAAGAATTCACTATATTATATAGGCTTCATCAAACCACCCCTATTGATGCCTTTGGAGACACATCAATGAATATGAGTTTCCTTGCCTGTTAATCATTTCTCAGTTGGGTAAGGAGACAGTGAAATTAATCTTCATAGTGCATCTGCATGAATTATATTCTTAGTGACACTTAAGAAGAGTTTTCTTCAGAACCATCTGGAATACTTGCAAAAAGAAGGGTTATAGGTTTTCTCTAATCTATATCTGAGTGGAGTTCAATATATTCAGTACCTAACCTCACCTCTGCTGTGCTAAAGAACATACTTCTAAAAGCATTTTTAAAAGGCTGCTTATAAGTTCAAAATGAGAACTACCTTTAATTTGAAATGGTATTGTACAAGTGTCATAAATTATTTAAAATATCATCTTTCCTTTAGAGTGGCTATATCTAACAAAACACTCATTCCCCATTAACAAAAATTTTTGTGTTTTGTGCTTCCAAACATACTTGTTATTTTTCACCAACATTTTTATATAAGGAAATAAAAATTTGAACAATGTAAAACTAGCACTCATGCAAACTCTGGTCTCCATGAACTCATTTTATCTGTTTTTAATGTATTAATTGATCATTTGCTCACTAAAATGCCATGGCTTAGAACATTCATTTATTCATCTGCTATATGGCAAGCTTTAGATTAAGCCAATAAATTGCCTTGTACCATAGTCAAAGAGACAGTCATGTATTTGAAAACACCACAGTTTAGAGAGTATTATAAGGTTCCCTAAGAGTCAGTAAAATAAGGACAGATACAGTGTCCCCAGCCACATTCTCTGTGTAAATAAATTGAATTGGTAATGGGTAAGAAAAAGTAGCATGCACAACCGCAAGTGGAATTTTGCTAAGAGTCCTACCACTCAGGTTTAAGACCTTAGTGTTTGCATCTACTTTTATACTGAACTAAGGACACATTTCAGGTGGCATCAGTAAGCATTTCTTGGGTTATTTCTAAGACAATAGATCCTTTTTATTGTCCTATGCAAAGCATGCCCTTCCCTTCCCTTGGTGAGTAGCTCCAGGATGCCTCTGTGATTTGGAAAATTGCCTCTTCCTGTGAAAGGCACAGTGGAGACCCATTTAAGCATCCATTGATGTGATAGTCCTTAACTTTCTTCCCTGCTCTGCACAGAACTGTTGAATCAAGACACCCAGAGAGAATGATTATCATCTTCAACAAATAGGAATCCAACTGGTGCTGTCTTTCCGCTGTTTGTCACCAAGTCTTAACAAGGCCACCAATTAATGCTCCCAGCTCTGCCCAGCAGATTTTTAAATTAAGCATTGCAGTCATATCAGTAATTCACAGTAGACACAGGAGAAGGAAGATCAAATGGAACAAATGGAAGTGAAGACAGGATTAGTGGAAAGAAGAGGGAAAGAGAGCAAACACATCTTAAAAGCAGAGTTTGTTTGAACTTATCGCTTGGAAGGTACCTACTCCTCTTGGTGGAGAGTGAGACCTCCACATATTCTAAGGGCATCCCAGGACAAATCACCACAACCTCTAAAAGAAATAGATTGTGCATTTTTATGTGATACAGTATTTGTTGTTTTGTGAACATAATTCTTTATAGTGTCGTTGCTTATTTCTAAGACCACCTCTCAATATAAAATACTAAATATAAAATAAACAATGACAGAAAGCTGCCACATTAATTCTGAGTCTTCCCTTAATATTCTGCACAGAATACTTTGAGTATCTTATCTGTGAACATTGTGTCCTGAAAATTGAAAATATTGTCACACATACAGATAATGCATATCCTTTCATTTGTGCTGTGATATTTTTTACATGAAAATAAACTAAAAAAAGAAAGAAAGAAAATAAACTAGAGGATTAAACATTATGAAGTCAAAAGGAAACACCAGCAGTCAAGGACATCACTCCAGCTGCTCTTCCAGAGGACCAATATTCAATTCCAAGCACCCACACAGCTCTTCAAAATCCTCTGTAATTCCAGTTCCAATGGTTCTGTCAGACCTTTTTACCTCCTCTGCAACAAGAATGTATGCAGTACAGACATACATACAGGAAAAATACTCATGTACATGAGATAATAAAATAATAATTTTAGAAAATCATACATATATTGAAATAATGAAAATGCTGTTGAATATTTTATATTTAAGAAAAATATGCATGTCTCTCTATAATATGGAAACTCTTTAGTTCATTGTCTAAGTTTTTACTTTAAATTATTGTGATATCCCCTACTTAACTACAGGCAATGCCTGGTAGAAAGCCAGGTAGTCTGCTCATGGACATGCTCCACTCTCTCTGTTTCTCCATACCTAACCCTCAGGGTTGTCCATAATGCGAGAGCATAATACCAGTTGCAGCCTCCCTTTCCCCAAATTCATGACTCATGTGGATCCCAGAAACCATCCCCTTCTGACCTGCCTCTTAACTCTCTTTTTTTGCATCCTAGCCTCTAACACCAGTAGCTATTCCCTGTGAACACACTAGTCAAGCTGGCCAACAAAACAAGGAACACACAGTCATCACATTCTCTGAAAATTAAAAGAGAAAACAGAAACCAAGGAATGAAATACCACCCAGCAAAGAAAATTTCAAAAATCATTACCTAGACCTATAATCATGTATAACCCAGATATGTAGATAACATAAGAACACAATCAATAATGGCCAGCACAATATGTCTCCACCTTAGGCCATATATCCAACCACAACAGGACCTGAATATTCCAATAGAGTGGAAACATTAGAAACCAACTATATGAAGATGATAGAGGTCTTTAAAGAGGGAATGAATCAACTTCCTTTAATAAAAGATAGAAAAAAAAACAAGAAAACACAAACAACTGGGGGAAATGCATAAGTGCATAAGTACCTCAAATAAAGCTAGGAAAGCACATACCATCACAGGAAATAAATAAATCCCATAAAGAAAGGCAAGAAAAAAAGGGAAATGGATAATACTGTTCAAGACCTCAAAATGGAAATAGAACCAATAAACAAAACACAAATAGAGAGAATTCTGGAAAAGGAAAATTTAGGAATGCAAAGAGGAACTACAGAGGCAAGATTTAACATCAGACTGCATGAGATAGAAGATAGAATCTCAGCCATTGATTAAATGACAGAAGAAATTGATAGACCAGTCAAAGAAAATATTAAATCTAAAAATCTCCTTGCATGACACATCCAGAAAATCTGGAACATTACTAAAAGACCAAATTTAAGGATTGTAAGCATAGACAAAAGTGAAAAATCACAGAGGTACAAGAAGCATAAAAAGACCAATTAGATTGAACCAGAAAAGAAATAATCAAAATACTAAACATACAAAACAAAGAATATGAAAACCTTCAAGAGAAAAAGACAGGTAATATATAAAAGCAGACATATCAGAATCACATCTGAGTCCTCAATAGAGACTCTAAAAGCACCCAAAAAAAACTTAGATAGGTGTACCATATACTCTAAATGACCACAAACTCCAGCAATACTTTCAATCAATTACTATAGATGGAGAAAATAAAAGACTCCACAATAGAGTCAAATTTAAGCAATATCTGTCTACAGATTGAGCCCTACAGAAAGTGAAAGAAGGACAATTGCAAAACAAGGAGGCTAAGTATACCCATGAAAAGACTGGAAATAATCAAAATCAAAAGAAGGGACACACACATGTCTACCAATACACATGCACACACAGAGAGACATAGAGGGTGAAAGAGAGAGAGCAAAACAAAAATAAATTACAAGAATTAACAATCACTGGTCATTGATGTCTCTCAGTATCAATTCTCCAACAAAAAAAAAAAAAACAGACTAACAGGATGACTGAGAAAACAGAATCCACCCATCTGCTGCAAACAAGAAACAGACATTGACATCAAAGAGTGACATTACCTCAGGATAAAAGGTTTGAAAAAATATTCTAAGCAAACAAACCTAAAAAGGGTCCGTGTGTAGCCATTTTAATATCTAACAAAATAGACTTCAAACCAAAATTAATCAAAAGATATGCAGAATGACACTACATACCTCATCAGAGGAAAAAAATTAACCAAAATAAATTTTTTCTTTCTAATATAAATTTTTTATTCATTTTACATGCCAACCACAGTTTGTTGACTGAGTTTTCTGTCCTGCCCAGTTCCTGCAATCGTTAAGTCCCCAAAATATCACACAGAGGTCTACATTAACTATAAACTGATTGGCCCATTAGTTCAGGCTTCTTATTAACTCTTACAACTTATATTAGCCCATTATTCTTGTCTATATTAGCAATGTGGCTTGGTACCTTTTTCAGTGAGGCAGTCACATCTTGCTTGTTCTGTGACTGGATCAGGACTGCAGAGAAATGGGCTTCCTTCTTCCCAGAATTCTGCTGTTCTCATTGACCCGCCTCTACTTCCTATCTGGTTGTCCCGCCTATACTTCCTGCCTAGCTACTGGCCAATCAGTGTTTATTTAAAATGTAATTGACAGAATACAGACCATTGTCCCACACCAACAGTTCCTCTTCCCTTCCTTTCCCCTTACCCCTAATCTTCCCTCAACACACCTGCCATCTACTCCTCAGAAAGGGTAGGACCTCCCAAGGCAAGACAACAAAGTCTGATACATTAAGTTGAGATAGGACCAATTCACTCCACCCTACACCAAGGCTGAGCAAAGCATCCCACCATTGGAAATGGGCCCCCCAAAAAAACTCAACTTATGCACCAGCAATAGATACTAGTTTCACTGCAGGGGCCCCTCAAACAGACCGTCATTCCTGCAGAGGGCCTAATTTGGTCTCATTCAAGCTCCCCTGCTGTTAGAATTCCTGAGTTCCAAGGTCAGCTCTTTCTGTGCATTTTTCCATCATGATTTTAACCTCCCTTGCTCATATAATCTCTCTTCCCTCTCTTCGACTGGGCTTCTGGAACTCAGCCTGGTACTTGGCTGTTGATCTCTGTATTTACTTCCTTCAGTTATTGGAGGAAGGTTTTACGATGACAGTTAGGGTATTATTAACCTGATTACAGGGACGGTCAGTTTGGGATCCCTCTCCAAAATTGCTAGGAATGTTAGTTGGGTCATCCTTGTAGATTCCTGAGAATTTCCCCAGTACCAGGTTTCTTGCTAACCCTATAGTGGCTTTCTCTATCAAAATATCACTTTCTTTGCTCTCCCATTCCATTTTCCCCCAACTCAACCATCACATTTCCTCATGTTCTAATCCCTCATTCCTTCTCCTCTACCATTCCTCTGCCCCCAATTTAACCAGAAGATCTCATCTATTTCCCTTTCCCAGGGTGAACCATCCATCCCTCATAGGGTTCTCCTTGTTACCTAGCTTTCATGGAACTATGTGTTGAAGGCTTGTTATCATATGCTTTACAATTAGTGTCCATTTAGGAGAAAGTATAACCATGTTTGTATTTGTAGGTTAAGTTACCTCACTCAGTAACTTAAGTTAATCACTCAGGATGATTTTTTTTTTCTAGTTCTGTGCATGTGCCTGAAAATTTCATGATGTCTTTTTTTTTCAGTTGAGTAATTCAATTATGTAAATGTACCACATTTTCTTTATCAAGTCTTCAGGTGAGGTGCATATGGATGCAGGTTCTGGTTATTAAGAATAGTACTGCTATGAACATATTGACAATCCTTTAGTTATATACCCAAAAGTGGTAATGATGTCTCTTGAGGTAGATTGATTCCCAATTTTCTGAGAAATCACCATACTGATTTTCAAAGTGTCTGTACAAGTTTACACCCTCACCAGCAGTGCAGTATTGAACCCCTTACTCCACATCCTCCCAACATAAGTTATCCTCAGTGTTATTCATTTTAGCCATTCTGACAGGTATAAGATGGTATCTCAGAGTCCTTTTTAATTTCTATTTCCCTGACGACTATGGGTATTGAGTAACTCCTTAAATATCTTTTAACCATTTGAGA
Source organism: Alexandromys fortis (assembly GCF_014885135.2). Taxonomy (NCBI): domain Eukaryota; kingdom Metazoa; phylum Chordata; class Mammalia; order Rodentia; family Cricetidae; genus Alexandromys; species Alexandromys fortis. Next base: position 1,330,061 of record NW_026068186.1, read on the forward strand.
TTCTTCTCTTGAGGATTCTCTATCTCACCCCATTTTTAGTTAGATTATTTGATATTTTAATGTCTAGTTACTTGAATTCTTTATAGATTTTAGAAATAAGCCTTCTGCAAATAGATGGATCTAGAAAACATATATTGAGTGAATTAACCCAGACCCAGAAAGACAAATGTCATATGTACTCACTCATAAGTGGCTTGTAGACATAAAGCAAAGAAAACCAGCTTAAATTGACAATCACAGAGAACCTAGTCAACAGTTAGGACCCTAAGAGAGACATATATCTATCTAATCTATATAGGAAGTAGAAAATGACAACATCTCCTGAGTAAATTGGGAGAATGGGGACCATGGGAGAGGGTTGAAGGGGAGGGGAGAGTAAGGGAGGGTAGCGGAGATAAGTGTATAGCTCAATAAAATCAATAAAAAAAAATTGCCAAGCCAAAAAAAAAGCCTTCTGTCAGATTTGGGGTTGGTAAAGATCTTTCCCCATTCTATAGGCTGCCATTTTCGTATTTGCTGTGTCCTTTGCCTTACAGACAGACACTTTACAGCTTCAGGAGGTCCCATTTATTGATTGTTGCTCTCAGTGTCTGTGCTACTGCTGTTATACTTAGGAAGTGATCTCCTGTGCCAATGTGTTCAAGGCTACTTCCGACTTTCTCTTCTATCAAGTTCAGTGTAGCTACAGTTACATTTATGCTGAGGTGTTTGGTACACTTAGGCTTGAGTTTTGCGCATGGTGATAGATATAGTTCTATTTGCAATCTTCTACAGGTTGACATCCAGTTGTGCCAGCCCCATTTGTTGAAAATGCTTTCTTTTTTCCATTGTACCATTTTGACTTCTAAGTCATAAAACAGGTATTCATAGGTACGTAGATTAATGTTAGGGTCTTCATAATCAGTCCCCTTGATTCATGAATCTGCTTTTCTTTTTTGTTGTTGGAGTTTTTTGTTTGTTTATTTGGGTTTTGATTTTTCAAGACAGGGCTTCTCTGTGTAACAGTCCTAGTTGTCCTGAAACTAGCTCTTGTAGACGATACTGGCCTCAAACTCATGGAGCTCTGCCTGCCTCCACCTTCTGAGTGCTGGGATTAAAGGCACGTGCCATCACTGCCCAGCTCACATGTCTGTTTATATGCCAATACCAAGATATTTTTATTACTATAAGTCTGTAGTAGAGCTTGAAGTTAGGGATTGTGATGCCTACACAAGTTTCAATATTGTACAGAATTGTTTTGACTATATTGTGTTTTTGTTTTTCTTATGAAGTTGAAAATTATTCTTTAGACATCTGTGAATAATTTTGTTGAGATATTTGTTTTGTTTTGTTTTGTTTTATTGAGACAGGGTTTCTCTCTGTAGCTTAGAAACCTGTCCTAGAACTCGATCAGTATACCAGGAAGGCCTAAAACTCACAGAGATCCACCTGCCTCTGCCTCCTGAATGCTAGGATTAAAGGTGTGCACTATCATGGCCCCACTTGTGTTGGGATTTTGACAGGGATTGCAATGAATCCATAGATAGCTTCTGGTAAGACTGACATTTTTATTATGTTGCCACTACTTATCCAAGAGCATTGGAAATCTTTCCATTTTCTGAGACCTTCTTAATTTCTTTCTTCAAAGGCTTAAAATTCTTGTCATACAAGTCTTCAACTCATTTGGTTAGAGTTACGCCAAGATGTTTTTTATTATTTGTGATTATTGTAAAGGGTGATGTTTCTCTAATTTCTTTGTTCCACTTATCATTTGTAGGATATGTAGGAGGACTACTATTTTTTTAATCTTTTATCCCCACCACATTACTGAAGGTGTTTATCAGCTACAGGAGCTCCCTGGTAGAATTTTTGTGATCTCTTATGTTTATTAACATATCATCCACAAACAGTGAAAGTTTGACTTCTTTCTTTCCAATTTGGATCCCATTTATCTCCTTTTGCTGTTTTATTGTTCTAGCTAGAATTTTGAATACTATATTGATATAGACAGTCATGTTTTGTTGCTGATGTTAGTAGAATCTCTCGTTGAGTTTCTCTTTATTTATTTTGATGTTTCCTATAGGTTTGCTATATAATTGCCTTTATTATGCTTTGGTATGTTCCTTGTATTCTTGATTTCTCCAGACCTCTATCATGAAGGGGTATTGGATTTTATTGAAGGCTTTTTTATCATCTAATGAGATGATCATATTTTGTTTCATTTTTTTCTCTTAGATAGTCTATATGGCAGACTACATTGACAGATTTTTGTCTGTGGAGCCATTTCTACTACATCACTGGGATGAAGCCTACTTGATCATGGTGGATAATTTTTTTAATGTGTTCTTGGATTTGGTTTGTCAGTGTCTTATTATTTTTTCATCAATATTGATGAGGGAAATTTGTCAGTAATACTTTTTCTTTGTTTTATTTTTATGTGATTTTGGTATCAGGATAATTATAGCCTAGTAAGAGGTGTTGACAATGTTCCTTTTGTTTCCATTATGTGGATCAACATCTCTTTTTGAAATTCTGGTAGAATTCTACACTGAAACCATCTAACCTTCAGCTTTTTTGGTTGGGAGACTTTTAAAGACTATTACTATTTCCTTAGGGGTTATTGGTCCATTTAAACTATTTTCCTTGTCTTGATTTAATTTTGGTATGTGCTACCTATCCAGAAAAATTGTCCATTTCTTCTAAATTTTCCAATTTTCTGGAGTACAGGTTTTTGAATCTGTTAATTCTTGGGATTTCTTCAGTGTCAGTTGTTATGACCTCCTTTTCATGTCTGATTTTGTTAATTTCGATATTCTTTCTCTGGTCGTTGCTTAGTTTTAAATGGTTGTGTTTATCTTGTTGATTTTCTCAAAGAATCAACTATTTGCTTCAATGATTTTTTGTATTGTTCTCTTTGTTTCTGTTTTATTGATTTCAGTTCTTAATTTGATTAATTCCTGGCATCTACTCCTCCTGGGTGAGTTTGCTTCTTATTGTTCTTGAGCTTTCCGGTGTGCTCATTACTGTGAGATTTCTCTAAAACTTTTATGTAGGCATTTAGTGCTATGAACTTTTCTCTTAGCACTATTTTCAGAGTATCCCATAAATGTATATATGCTATGGAATCATTTTAATTGAATTCTAAGAAGTGTTTATTTCTTCCTTGACATAGTAGTGATGAAGTTGAGCATTATTCAGTTTTCATGAGCTTATAGACCTTCTTTAATTGTTTGTTGTTCAATTCTACCTTTAAGCCATAGTGATTCTTTCAGATAAAGGGGTTTATCACATTTTTTGTGTGTTTGTTGAGATTTGCTTTGTGACTGAGTATGTTTTCAGTTTTATTGAAGGTCCATGAAGTGTTGAAAAGATGTTACAGTCTTTTGTGTTTGGGTAGAGTGTTCTAAAGATGTCTGTTAGGCCCATTTGAGTCATGACATCTGTTAGTTCCCTTATTTCTGTGTTAATTTACTCTCTGGTTGTTCTATGCATTGGTAAGAGTCGGGGTTTGAAGTCACCTACTATTAGTGAGTGGGGCTTGATGTACAATTTGACCTTTAGTAATGTTTCTTTTATATATATGGGGCCCATATATTTGAGGTATAGGTGGTCAGAAATGGGACTTTATCTTAATGAATTTTTCTTCTGATGAGTATAAAGTGTGCTTTTCCAATTCTTGATTAGTGTTAGTTTGAAGTCTTTGTTAGATATTAGCATAGCTACACCAGCTTGCCTCTTAAGTCCATTTAATTGGAAAGACTTTTTCTAAACTTTTACTGTGAGATAATGTCTGTCTTAGAAGTTGAAGAGTGTTTCTTGTATGAAGCAGAAGGTTGGCTCATGTTTCCCTATCCTTTCTATTAGCCTATGTCTTTTTATGGGCAAATTGTGTCCATTGATATTAAAGGATATTAATGACTAGTGATTGTTAATTCCTGTTATTTTTTGGTAGAAATTTGCGTGTTTCTCCTCTTCTGGATATGCTGGTGTGGGATTACCCATTGTGTGGCGGTTTAGATTAATGAAGACCAATAGTAATAGATATTTGAACAACTTTAATGGAAAAACCAGACTTATGAAACCAAGGTTCCAGCGGAGTACCAGAAGCAATTTATCAGTAAACATTCGCCCGAGGTGAGCCCGCCCCTTGCAACTCCCCCTTTTGTCTAAATAAGACAGAACTAAACCAAATACAACTATAAACAATAATAACAATAATAGATATAACAAACAATATTGAGAACAAAAGTTTTACCAGACATTCTATCTCAAGGAGTCTAAATAATGTAGAGAGTAATTACAATTATATAATCTCCAACTCCGTCAAAGATCTGAGAAGGGAATAAATATTACTTAACAAATGAGAGATATCCAAAATGTGCCATAAATGACAGAGACAACAGACTACCTGGGCAATCACCCAAGTTCTCGTTCGCAATGTTGAGTCAACCAACTT
>NW_026068186.1:1335470-1354344 GCF_014885135.2 Alexandromys fortis
CTCATAGTAGCGCGTAAAAAAGAGAAAAAAATATATATTCATGATGTCATAAAAACCAGGTTGAGTTGATGTTGTTGGGCAGGCGCGACTGCAGGCCTAGAGTGGGCGGGCGGGCAAGCAAGCTAGCGGGCCGGAGCTGCGGCAACCGCGACTGCCCAGGACCTGCTGTGGGCACAGCGGGCTAAAGAGCGGGGGCAAATGTGCCCCACGTTGGCACGCCAAATGTGGCGGTTTAAATTAATGAAGACCAATAGTAATAGATATTTGAACTACTTTAATGGAAAAACCAGACTCACGAAACCAAGGTTCCAGCGGAGTACCAGAAGCAGGAAGGGGCACGTGGCTTCTATGCACCCAATTTATCAGTAAACATTCGCCCGAGGGGAGCCCGCCCCCAAGGGGTGGGCTTATCCCTACACCATTGCCTATGTTTTGTGAGTGTAGCTAACTTCCTTGGGTTGGAATTTTCCTTCTAGTACTTTCTGTAGGGTTGGAATTTTGGATAGGTATTGTTTAAATCTGGTTGTGTCATGGAATATCTTGTTTTATCTGTCTATGGTGACTGAAATTTTGCTGGGTACAGTAGTCTGTGCTGGTATCCATATATTTCAAGTCCTCTATTCTTAGTGTCTGCAGAATGCTAAGGACCTCCTGGTTTTCAGAATTTTAGTCAAAAAGGCAGTTATTATTCTGATGGGCCTACCTTTATATGTTACTTGGCCTTTTCTTTCTTTTTTTTTTTGTAGTTCTTAATATTCTGTCTTCATTCTGTATGTTTAGTGTTTTGATTATTATGTTTTGAGGGGACCTTTTTGTTATAGTTTATTTGATATTCTATAAGCTTCTTGTTATCTTCATAGGCATTTCTTTCTTTAGGTTAGGAAAATTTTCTTCTGTAAATTTTGTTGAATCTATTTTCTGTGTATTTAAGATCATATCTTCTTTCATTCTTTTATTCCTATCATTTTTAGGTTTGGTCTTTTTATGGTGGCCCAGATTTCCTGGACATTTTCTGTTATGATATTTATAGCTTTAATGTTTTCTTTGACCATGATTCTATTTCTTCTGTGGTATCTTCAAAGCCAGGAATTTTTTCTTCCATCTCTTCCATTATGTTGGTTATGATTATATCTCTACTTTCTGTTCCTTTTCTTTATTGCCTCTATTTCAATTTTCAACTCTTGAACATTTTTCTTTCACCTTTTTGTTTTGTTTTGGTTTTTTTGACTTTCTTTAAGGTATTTACTAATTTCTTCCACTTTTTTGTATGTCTTTTCCTTGACTTCTTTAAAATTTCATTTCCTCTTTAAGGGTCTCTATCATCTTCAAAAATTTATTTTAGGGTCACTTTCTTATGCTTCTTCTGCTTTGGGGTGTTTGGGTCTTGCTGTTGTAGACCCACTCCGTTCTGGTGGTGCCAAATTCCTCTTGATGTTGTTGACTATATTCTTGCATTATTGTCTACTTATCTCTTCCTCTAGTTAGTACAATTTGTATCTGTGCTTCCAGGGACCTCTGAATCCAAGGTTGATGGTTGGGTTTGTTGAGTAGAGTGTGACTTTTATATTACAGGGTCCAATGGTTTGGGGTTGGGGCCCCTGCCAGCAGGAGTCCAGACTGCTGACTTGCTAGTGGGGCTGTGATGGATAAGGGAGGGGTAAGAAATGTGCTTTGGAACCTAGGGCCTAGAGATGGGAATGTCCACCTTAGAGATCTGCCTCTAAACTTTTGTTCAATCAGTGTATGTGGCATCTGTGTCTCAGGGCCTACTGATGCCTCAGTGGATGATCACATGATGGCATTTCAATTGTTACCTTGTATTGGTCAAGCACAAGGGCACCCACTTATGTAAAATAAATACTAGCATGACCTAAATCACATGTTGACACTTATACACTGAAAGTGGGAGACATTAGTACCCCAATATCTCAAAATAGGAAAAGTTATCCAGACAAAAACTAAACCTAAACTGGAATTAACAGAAATACTGGAACTAACAGACATTATAAACCAAATATTTACATAACATTTCCTCCAGACACAAATGAATATACCTTCTTTTCTACAACTCATGAAACAGCCTCCAAAATTGCCCACATATTGGAACACAAAGCAACTCTCAATAGATACAAAAAGATTGAAACAACTGCCTGCATTCTACTAGACCACTATGTACTAAAGCTGGATATCAACAACAGAAAGCTTATAAAACTCATGAAAACTGAACAAGTGTCTGCTGAATGAAAGATGAGTCAAGAAGTAAATAAAAAAAATTAAAGACTTTCTAGAATTGAATGAAAATGAATTTAAAACATACCCAATCTTAGGGGACACGAAGGAACCAGTGCTAAGGGGAAAGTTCATAGCACTAAGTGTCTACATTAAAAAAAAATTCTAACAAATTTAAAACACACCTGAAAGCTTTAGGACTAAGAGAAATAAGAGTACCCAAGAGGAATAGATAGCAAGATAATAAAACTGAGGGATGAAATCATTAAAGTAGAAATGAAGAGAATAATACAAAGAGTCAAAAATAAAAAAGAGTTGGTTCTTTGGGAAAATAGACAAGATAAGCAATCCCTTATCCAAACTAACTGAAAGATAGAGGGGAAAAAATCTGAATTAAAAAACTCAGAAGTTGCCGGGCGGTGGTGGTGCACACCTTTAATCCCAGCACTTGGGAAGCAGAGGCAGGCAGATCTCTGTGAGTTCGAGGCCAGCCTGGTCTACAAGAGCTAGTGCCAGGACAGGCTCCAAAGCTACAGAGAAGCCCTGTCTCGAAAAACCAAAAAAAAAAAAAACCTCAGAAGTAAAAAGGGGAAAATATCAAAAGAATCTGAAGAAATATAGAGAATCATTAATTCATGCTTCAAAGACCTATAGTCCACAAAATTGGAAAGTCAAGCCCAGATAAATAAGACATATAAACCCTAAAAGAAGAAAGAGAAAAGAAAAATAAAAAAAAAGCCCAGGGATAGATTTTCAGTGCAGAATTCTACCAGACTTTCAAAGAAGAGTTAATACCAATACTCGTTAAATTGTTACATGCACAAAAACCAAAGGAATATTGGCAAATTCTTTTTATGAGACTACAATTACCCAAACCACACAAAGACACAACAAAGAAATAGAATTACAAACCAATTTTTCTCATGGAAATTGATACAAAAATGGGAAGTAAAATATTACCAAATTGACTTTTAATTACTGCCTCCAATTCACTAGGGGTTATAGATCTATTTAATTTTTATTTAATCTTTATTAAACTATGGTAAGTGGTACCTATAGATAAAATAATGCATTCCTTTATAATTTCTCACTTTGTGGAGTACAGGTTTTTTAAGATTTTTTTAAAACATTTTCTCATTGTTTCTTCCCATGTTCTTCTTTTTGTTTCTGATTTTGTTAGTTTGGAGAATTATGAGCTAGTTTCCTTTATAAACATACATACAAAAATACTCAATCCAGTACCTGCAAACTGAATCAAAAAACCATCCACCATAATTGAGTAGGCTCCATCCCAGAGATGCAGAGGTGGTTCAACCTATGAAAAGAAGTAAATATAATCTACAATACAAATATACTGAAGAAAACATATGATAACCTCGTTAGATGCAGAAAAAGCCTTTGACAAAACCTAATATCCTTTATGAAAAATGTCTTAGAGATAATAGGGAGACAAGGGACATACCTAAACATAATAAGGCAATTTATTTATAATATGCATGTATGTATGTATATATACAAATAATTGTATGAATAAAGTCAATCTGTGCATAAATCCACAGCCAATCAAAATGCAGAATTATGGAGCCCTCTGTCAGTGGACATCTACAAAACACTTATATTTAGGAAGCATTTCAGAAAAGGAGGTAGAAAAATTGTAAGGGTCAGAGAAATTGCTATGAGAGTGTGTCTCCTAGTAATTTCATATGCTACATCTATAAAGTCTCACCAGCATGACTGCCTTAACATAAGATAAACAAGGTCAACAAGAAGAAACATGTCAAAGTGGACAGAGGAGACCCCAGAAGGCCTCAATCCTACATCTACACAAAAGCTACAGGCAGCAGAGAAACGCTGAGAGTGGGACAAATGTCTTCCCTGGGAAAGAGGACACAACTGATTTTCCAATAGCAAATAGTCAGCCCCCAAACATGCATATGAGCAGCATCATGCAGGCTCATTGGTTTTAATCATGATGCTTGCTTGGGCTATTTTCTCCATGGTTCAGGCAATTTTCTCTGGTTGCTTGGACAGTCATTCCAACCCCAGTAGCAATAAGATGTTTATCCTTTCCCTACTGAAGTCACATTCCTTTCTTATAGAAATGTTTGTAATATATAATAGAAGACTAAATAATGCAATAAAACTATCTATTGTAGATATCGTGTTATAAGTTCAGAAAAAACTAGAAGATGCTATTATGGTGTAATTGATTTTAGCAAATACTTTCTTCTCAATTTCCTTTTCAGAAAAGTCAAAATTAATTTGCAATTATTTTGATAACATCCCGTAAGTCACTATGTTTGCTTAGAGATATGCAAATCACACTACTTATTAAACAAAAAAACAACTGTGGCTGAACTGAAAGATATTGTGTTTCTTTGTTTAATGTGCTAATATTGGCATGCCAATAGAAAAGCTAGATAGCTATTTTTACATTGCTCTTTAATCTTATGACAGACAGAAGACAATTATTAGTTTCAATCAGTATATAAATACTGCACTCATGTTAGAATAGAAGCTGTACTTGAGCAAGTTCATCTAGAGATACACTTCAGCTTTGCTTCCAGTTCAGAATCAAAAGGCTAGATGGGCAGAAACAAGTTGAGTTTTCATTTCTATAAATATCATCTTCACATGATGAAGGCCTGTAGTACCATGGGATTTTCATGAGTATCTGCAGCTGTGCCCACTGTGTTTGTGTCTCTAGATCTTTGCCCCTGAATAAGAAATTTTCCCACAGCTACAGGGACTCTTTCTAACATACCAGGTAGTTGAAGGATTTCTGATCAAGACTAAAGTACTATTCGTCACTACAGGTGACCATACTCTGATTTAAGAAGATAATGTACTTCACTGAGTGGGGGACATTACACTTTCTTTCTGTGGTTTTCAGAGACAGAAGAAAGAGAAAATACCCATGTTTGCTGTGAAGATTTTATCATTTCCTATGTATTCCAGGTCTGACCTTAAATACACATAATGACAAATGGGCTCTGGTGCAGTCAATGCTTATGGAAGACCTATAGTCAGGAGAAAGACCTCAAGCAGAGATACATCAATTCCTATTAAAAACCAATTCACAAATTTGTATAGCAGGTCAAAACAGAAGGCCAATTCCCTCTTTGGTATTAGAAGTGATCAGTAGGGTTTATGAAATGAGCAGAGAGGATGAGATATAATATTTGAGATTAGAAAAAGTATTAAGAAAAACAAAAGATGTACATTCTTATGGAGGACTTCCATGGTGGTGGATAAGTCCCAAAGAGGAAGTAAGGTGTTGGCCAGGCAAGGATGAGGCAGGCATGATAGTTGAGAGAATCCTGCAGACTGACTGACTAGCAGTCAGAGTGTTTCTCTATTTACAAAAAAAAATTTAGTAAGCAGGGATAGATTCATGTTGTTCCAAAACATTGATCATATCATTTTTATTTTGGACATTTGTTTCACTTTCTCTTGCATATTTTTAGCGACTACTGATAAACTGTGAAAGACTCGTTTTACTTCAATTTAATCATCATTGATAAATGGTTTTTTACTCATCAACCATTTTTAAGACTATAGGGGTGAATGACAGTTTGTATGTGTGTGTGTGTGCATGTGTGTGTATGAACCTTGGTTTTAAAATGGGACATGAGTCATCATGCAAAAATCTATCCCATTCTAAATTATCATGTAGATTGTTAGACCCTCTCTAATTGGTCTCTGGTTGCATTATCCATGTATGACTCAGCTAAGCCCTTGAGCACATGAGTGATTGCACTATCCAAGTATAACTCAGTTAAGCCCTTCCTTGCACATATGCATGAGCCCCATCATCTGCATATGACATAGTCACTTCAACCCCCTGTGTGCATGTGCTAGCTTTTAAAAGCTAGACATGCCATCTCTCTCTCTCTCTCTCTCTCTCTCTCTCTCTCTCTCTCTCTCTCTCTCTCTCTCTTTCTCTCTGCACACTGACTTTCCCAGGCCTATAAATGCCCCCTATAATAAACTCCTAAGTGGGTTTGTTATGTATTCCATGTTTTCTTCTCACTCACACCAGGTAATTTCATCAGTTACCTAAAACAATGCAAAAATGGATTCAAAATGATAGCTTGCAATGAACAAAGCAGCAAGTGGATTGAAAATTGAAATGAGTATGTTAAACATTTGAATATTGTGCTATCTAGTGATCAGAGACTTTACAAGTAGCTTTTATGAGTCAGTGTATTGTTTCAAATGTGTTACAGAGTGTGCAAAGGCTTAGTTTCCACAAAAACACTAATATAATCTTTACACAAGGACATCTTTCTTACATACAGTGAGTTAGAAGGACTAAACTGCTAAAGGTAACATGCAAAAGATACATCTAAACACAGACGGGTGATTACTAGAGGATAGTGGTGTGGCTTGGAACTCACCTTTAATAGTGAAGTAAAGGCAGTGTTTGCATCTCCATGGCAATGAAATGCAAACATCCTAAGAATCTGCACTTGCTTAACCTGGTTTCATTTGCAAAAGAATGAAAGAAGTTAAGAATCAATGAAGTTTTGTTCCTGCTAGCTCTGTGGGTTAGTCCTTGGATAAAGAGAGAAGGGAAGACAATTTGACTGAGAATCAGTAAGTGGGAAGGAGAAAAATAGTGGAGAGAAAAGATTAAATTAAAATTGTGGGATAATAGAGTTATGATAAAAAATGCAGGAAGGTCCCCGAGTAGTTGCAGTGGGTTCCAAGATCATGCTGCAGGTCCCCAAAGTGGCAGCAGGCAGAAGTCTGTGGGTCCCAAGAACAGTTCCCCAAGTAGCTGTAGTCAGCCATGAGGAGCCTCATGGTAGGTGAGAGACCTCAACAGGACAGCCAGTCCCATGAGAAAAGACAGATGGATGGGTATTCCATAGACCATGCCACAGGTCTCTGAAGGTGGTTGATCCTGAACAGGGACAGGCAAGAGACAGAGACATGGATAGGTGCATCATGCAGAATGAGATTGGATATTTATTTAGTGGGCTATGGAGGGGATAGGGGAGAAGAGGAGAAAATCAGAGAGAGAGGCAGAGAGGTAAGAGGGAGAGAGGGGAAGGAGAAAGAGAGAAAAACAGGGAGGAAGGGGGAGAAGGGAGAGACAGAAGCTGCCTCATTGAGAGAAACCGAAAGGAAGAGACTCACTTGGAAGCTGAAGATCAGCTTGCCTCAACAGACAAGAGAAGGAGTGAGCATAGCTTATCTCTTATAAGGAAAAAGCAGACCATTACAAACAGAAATATGACATTATATTCTGAAAGGAAGATTAAAAGGTGGTGTTACCTCTAAAGCTACAGAGGAACCATGTCTCATAAAACAAAAAAAGGTGGTGTTACAATTTTTCTATGCTTAATAGTGGCCATCTGTTCCTTAGCCGCTTTCATTCCTGTCTAGACATGATGTTTTCAGTCTAAAGTCATTATGAAATGTTTCTTAGTCACACAAAATAGCGATAGAGTGAGAATCAGGAGTAAAAGATGTAGCAGAAATGCTCAAAAGTAGAGAATCAACTACTTTGCCTTAGGACAATGGAAACTATGTCTTGAGGATATATTAGGAACACTTGGCTTGGGTACAATGACAACATGTGCCTAGGTCCAGATATGCTCTGTCTTCTTCCCTTTTAGTATTTGTAGTGAATAATGCTGTGATAAAACTGAGGCATTCAGCATCTCTTCAGTATGCTGATTTCCCCTTCTGTGAGTATGTAGTCAGTAGTAGAACTGATGGGTCATCAATGTGAGTTTCTCCAATAAAATAGTACAGTATGTTATGCTCTTTCCTGATGGAATTGGGCATATACAAGTATGAGTATATATGTCCATAGTATATTATATTGAGAATAAAACTTTCCAAATGAAATAAAATGTCTGACAATGTCACATTCAAAAGTTATTTACACACTGTGTAAAGGACAGATTTAGCTGAGGCCACTATGTGCTTCCTCAACACCTAGAATAGCATTTCTCTGTGGAAATAAAAGCAATTTACTTTCATCATCAAGAAGCGAAGCTATTTCCTTGGAGACCGAAGTTCGTCCACATTATTTCCGAGTAAGAGATAAATGATGGAAAAGGCATCATTGAAATACAAAATTCTTATTACCCAGGGAACTGCAAGAATGGGTAAATATGTAACCTGTCAGAGTAAAATTATAAATTGCTAAGTGATCATTGACCTTTATTAAGACAAGAAAATAAGAAGTGGACAACCCTGCTGACCTTTTCAGTGCTCTTCTGAACTGTACACTTACATAAATGAAGTCTCTGTCTAGATTTTGCCACCAAGAGGATAACATGTACAAGGAGGTTTTCTTACAACACAACTTATTTTTTTCTAACTACTATGCTAATATCTTCTTATGGTTTTCTTTTCTAATGTTAACAGAGAGCCTTTTCATCTTAACAAAGGCTTGGCTTTTTAATACCTAACAACATAACTGATTCTGAAATATGCTTACATGAAGATGAAAACAAATGAGAGCCTAATAAAATTATGAACTTGAATATTTGCATGTTCTCCTTATAAAAACTCTAGAGAAAATCCTAGCTACAGAGTCCTCAGCAGCAGTCCCTAACTGTGGTTTTATTATTGTTCTAGTTACTCATCAGCTCCCAAATGCCAATGAAATTCTAAAACACAAGTAGGGCTGATTGCTCCAATAATATTCTCATTGCATTATGTGTAACAAACTCATATTTTTGAGTCTCACATTTTAATAACATTGTAGAAAAGTTGAGTTTGTAATAGCAAAAGTTAATGCCTACTCTTCCCTGAATATAGTAATCCACAGAGTCAAAGTGGAAGCTGATATCTTGTTTGATGGCACTTGGATTTGGCATTTTTGGTAACAATAAGCTCAAATCTCACACTGAATAGTGTTTGGAGCTGGGAAGTTTAGAGATGAATAGATTTAGTGGAAGTATGGCATGTTAGTTAAACATCATTGATAAATTGACTGTATTTAGAATCACCTAGGAGGCATGTGTCTTGAGATTTTTTTAGAGAGACTGACAGGAGGACAGGCATTCACCATGATTATTGTCACATCATCCTATGGCCTGAGATCCCAAAAGGAAGCAAGTTTGAAAAGGAGCAATCCAACTAAACAATGGTGTTAACTGTATCTTCTTCACTGACTGCAAGCACCATGTAACCAGGCAAAAGGAACTATGAGTAGATGACTTTCACTCTTGTTCCCATGCTTTCCTGCCACAATAGACTATGTTGAGTTTAAAACATAAGCCAAAATATATATTTCTCTTAAATTAAACTTGGGTGACTCCTTCCCTCCCAAAAAACCCCCCAAATTAGACAATACAGAACCTTATATAGTGGTACTATTATTCTAGAAGGAAATAAATCAAATACTCTACTTAATATGTGAAGATATAGCAGGAAATGGCCATATATGATTATTTTTAGATACTTAGATCTTGGACTCCTGCACCTAGAACTCTTGGAAAGCATATAATGTATTAAAATAATTCTTAGTTTATTGTTTAACAAAGAGAAAATCCATCTACTATGAACTGATTGAAATAAATGTTATTTGCTTATTTCAATATTAATATGTTAATAAAATCTACGCTGATATATAATTTGTAAAGAGTAAAGTTTGGTAACATTCATCTGTATTCTCAGAATTTACTATAAATATTGAAATCTTACTAATGAATAAATACATGAATATTCATGAAAACTTTGAGAGAATAAAATTTATTTATCCATCATTCTTATGCAGAGTAAGAATGAAGATAGGGAGGAGAAAGAATAGAAAAAAAATCCATGGTGCCCTTACATAGCACCTTGGGAAAATATAACATGATATAGTAAAAAATTTAATGTGACATTTCACTTTTAAAAGAGCTATAAGAAAGAAGACTTCTTACCTCGTGTGGTAATGTATTATTTAAATAATTCTTAAGTATCCAGGAAGCATTTGATCACCACCTGAATTATTCAACAATTAATTTCTTTTGAACTTTTGGCACCTAACTTCTTATCAAGACATTTTGCAGAGTTGGATAGGCAGAAATAGACTCCAGTGAACTAAAAACAATCACAGTTTGTGTTAAAGGTTTAAATAACATCATCACTATCAGTTCCTAAGATTAAAAGTTGTTATTACTTGGTTATCTGGAGACCAATCTTTATGATCACATGCAAACCAAAAGATGCTTTTGGGATCAATTACTACATTATAAAGATTAATGAATAAAAATTGGGAAGAGACAGAAATAGACTAGATGAAAGATAAATAAACAGATACAGAAAGATAGATGATAGATAGATAGATAGATAGATAGATAGATAGATAGATAGATAGATAGATAGATGATAGATAGATAGATGATAGACAGACAGATATATAGGTGGTGGATTTAATTATATAGGGAAGTCTACACCTATGGAAATAACATGGCTTGTTCAATGTTGGGCCTAAAGTTTAGACTAAGATCAAGTACAACTTTAAGGCCCATCCACAATGATATACTGCAAGATAGACCATGATTTCAAAGATTACACAATCTCCTAAAAACAGAAAACCAGCTGGAGACCACGATGCTTTGGATGACTCTGCATTACATCACCAACACTAGCACATGGATTCTGTTTGACTCTTGGTGAGGGTTTCATCACAGGGTGAGATGACTCTTAGTGATGTTTGATTTACTTTTCCTGATGGCTAAAGGTGGCTACAAAGTTTTTAATGCTTGTATTTCATCATTTGAAATTGTCTTTTTGATTTTTTGCATATTTATCTCTTGATTATTTGGTGTTTTGTTTGCTTCGTTTTCTTTGCCAACTGTTAGAGGTATAGTCATCTAAGATTATCTCTAATTCTTTCAGCTGTTGTTTCCTTTGCCGTGCAAAAAGTGTTTTCTGTTTCACAGATTCATTGTCAATCTTGCAATTTCCTGGGCTATCTACAAACTGTTTAAAAAAGAATTGATAATGGTATATCTCACTAAGAAAGAAAGATTTCTAAGTTTTTGCATTTGTTCTGTGCATTTGATTATCACCATCTGACATACTTCATCTACGTATAAAATGGGCATAAAGATACTCCCTAGGGTAGCAGAATGAGGGTTCAGGTGCATTTAGTGTGCTTCATCTGACACTCTTCTAGGAAAAGTCATCTCGAAACAATAGAATGAACTTAGAATTTCATTAAACAGATACCTCATTGTGAGCACAAAATCCCCTCATTTTACATTTGATAAGCAAGACTTTAAAATGCTAATATCTTAAGTAAAGTATCAGACTTGAAATTAAAACTTCGTTTCAAACCTTAGTCTTGAAAACTTTTATTCTTATTTTCAAATATCACTTGAGGATGCTAAAGTGAAGAAGAGATAAAAACCTGAGTTGAGAATATCAAGGTGGACAGTGAGAAAAGGATTTTATGTGAAATAGCAAAGAAGGGGTGGAAAAAAAGTTGTATCTTTATTTTCCACTCTATATTTGTGCAAATACAGCATTGTAGGATGTAATAGAATTTCTAGGACCACTAGCCCTCAAATTATGACATGAACACATTATTGTTGTTTGGGCTTACTTTAGGCTTGTTTCTAGCTACCTCTTTTAAACTTAGTTAACCCATTTCTATTAGTCTATGTGCTGCCCTGAGGTTTGTTTACCTCATCTATGTACAGTCTATCATACTTTCCTGCTTTCTTTGTCTGTCCTTTGGCATCTGGCTGACTGGCCCCTACCAGGCTGGGCAACTCACCTTTTCTCTCTGTTCACAAGTCCAGTCTATCTCTGCTTTGCTTACCTATCACCTGTTCAACATGTTATTGAATAAATCTGGTGCCTTAGGCAGGCAAAGTGAAACAGCAGCATCTTTAAATAAGAAAGTGCAGCATAAACAAATACAACACATTTTTACAAAGTTAAACAATTATTCTCCAACACACACAGATGCAACACATCTTTCATTGTTAAACAAATATTCTATTCCACAACGGTAGAAAATTTATTATTTCTGTTTTAAATAGTTTGCCATGGTTCTAAAAAATTATTTGCTATTATAAAGAAATAAGCAAGCAAATAAGTTGTTTGCCAAAATTATAGGCTTAGAAATTTAAATAATAGTAACAACAATACCCCATGATTCAAAGAAGATAATGTCTAAGAAAATGACTGGAAGTGAACATTATTATAAAATATGAAGATAAATATTTGAATGATTTTTAAGCAAATAATATTTACTAAGAAGTTGTCTCCTGTGCTGATGCATTCAAGGTTATTCCCAGCTTTCTCTTCTATCAGGTTCAGTATATCTAACTTAATGTTAAGGTATTTTTGGATTTATTTGCATTCTTCTATGTACAGACATTCAATTATAACATCAGCATTTCAGTGTTTATTGAAGATATATTCTCTTTTTTTGTTGTGTGTTTCTGGCTTCCTTTTCAAAAATCAAGTGTTCATAGTGTGAAGATTTATGACTGGGTTTTCAGTTCAATTCCATTGATAATCATGTCTGTTTTTATGGCAATACCATGCATTTTTTGTTTTTGTTTTTTGTTTAGCTTTGTGTTTTGGTTTTTATTTTTACTATGGCTAGCTCTCTAGTACAGCTTCAAATCAGGGATGATGATACCTCTGAAGATTTTTCACTGTTCAGGACTATTTTATCTATCTTCAATTTTTTAAATTTTCTGTATGAAATTGAATATTGTACTTTTAAGATCTGCAAAGAATTATGTTGAAATTTTGATGGGGATTCTGTTTAATTTGTAGATTACTTTTGGTATATTGGCCATTTTTACAATGTTTACTACTGATCCAGGGCACAAGAGATCTTTCCAACTTTTGACATCTTCCTAAACGGAATACTGATAGTACTGGTACTAAGACTGACAACTAATAAATGGAAGATTGTGAAACTGAAAAGCTTCTGTAAGGCAAAGGATGTGGTCAATATGAGAAAATTACAGCCTACAGTATAGTAAGGGATTTTCACAAATGTAGAGGCCCAAAAATGTGAGCCTGTTTTTGTGTTGACCAAATGTCAGAGAGTTGGAACTTTCCTCTAGTTCCTTCAAGGTTATTGTGCTTCTACCTCAAACAAAGGTCCCACCTAGATGTTGATTCAGAGAGTTCTGCTTTCTCAAGGTTATTGTCTATAGGTGTGGTTAATAGCCAGACCTTGTGCTCCAGGAATAGAGAAGTAGATTGTTCCCACCTCAAACAAGAGTCTAAGGATTTAACTAAGTTCCAGTTCCCTTTATAGAGATAACTTGGGATTCCACCCACGGGGTGGTTTACCTACAGAATGTTTTGGTCTAGGGTGTAAGTATGACTTGTTTTGTTCTATCAACAGAACGTTTAACTATGAATGTTACTATAAACTATGAACTGTGACTTTCAATTGGTATGTTCATTTCCTTGTATCACGTTAATGTGGTCTTTTGTCTTACTCCTACATTTTGGAGTGAGGGGTATTTTAAGTAAGCATTTGAAAATTAAATGTGGGCAAATTTCATACTCACTGGCCTTCCCTTCTGATACTATCCTATATGAGTTTTTTGTTTTATTATTTTCATTCGTGTATTCATATTCTTTACTATATTTTTTTATTGAGAAAAGGAAAAGAAAAAAAAGTTTCCGCCTCCTCCCAGCCTCCCATTTCCCGCCCCCTCCTCCCACCCTTCTCCCCCTCCCCCCACTCCTTTCCCCCTCCCCCCACTCCTCAAGAAACTAGGAATCAACAAACCAAGCAATAAATTTTAAAAAAATGAGGTACAGAACTAAACAGAGAACTTACAATTGACAAATCTCAAATGGCTGAGCAAATTTTAAGCTATTCTTCAGCAGGAAATGCAAATCAAAACTAGTTTGCGATTCCATATTATACTTGTCAGAATGTCTAATATCAATAATGCAAATGATAGCTTATGCTGAGGAGGAAGTGGAATAAAGGAAACACTCCTCCATTGCTGGTGGTAGTGCAAAATTTTACAGCCACTTTGGAAATGATTTTGGCAATTCTTTGAAAAGTGAGACTCTATATCTATCTGAAGAACCAGCTATACCACCCAAAGATTGTTCCATCCTACCACTAGAACACTTACTTAACTATGCTCATAGTGACTTTATGTTATTCTTAAAAAACGATTAGAGAGCGGCTACAAACGGAGCCCGCCACGGGAAAGCGGCTACAAACGGTCCCCAGGCGGGCTGGCGGAGCCCGCCATGGGAAAGCGGCTACAGGCGATCCCCAGGCAGGCTGGCGGAGGGAGCCCGCCATGAGGGCGGCTACAGGAGGGCACGCTTCCTTGGCCCACAGTGGCGGCAGGTAACAGACACGTAAACACAGGAAATAGCCATAAGTATTTATTAAGGAAGGGGGAGAAAGAAAGACAGAGAAAAGAGATAAAAGGAGAGAGGAGAGATAAAAGAAGAGAGAGAGAGAGAGGAAACGCGTGCGCACGCTAAGGAAGCAGAGAGAGAGAGTCCCAAGATGGCGATGGGCGGGTCAGAGGTTATGGGAGTGGGCGTGGCTAGGGCAGGGACCCAAGAATATCACTTTAATTATAATAGCCAGAAACGAGAAAACATCCCAGAAGTCCTCCAATCAAATAATGAATTAAAAAAATATGTGGTACATTTAAATGGTAGAGTATCATTCAGGTGTTCGAAAAAAAAAAAAATCATGAAATTTGCAGGCAAGTGGATGGAACTAGAAGAGAATCATCCTGAGAGAGGCAACTCAGCCCTGAAAAAATAAACATGCTATGTTCTCACTTATAAGGGGATTTTGGCTATTAAGGATACCCATACTATAATCTACAGAATCAGAGATTAAGTAATCCACACCCAACATTAGGAAAACTCAAGGTATCCCAAAAAAGAGTAGGAAGAAGAATTTTAGGAACCAGAGGGGTTCAGGACACCAGGAGAATAAGGGTCCACAGAATCAACTAAGCATGGAGCATAGGGGCTCAGAGAGACTGAGGGGCAATCAGGAACCCTGAAGGAGTCTTTCTGTGCTAGGTCCTCTCCATACACGCTGTGATTGTTTAGCTTGAGATTTTTGTGCTATTCCTAACAGTAGGATAAGGGGTGTTTTGACACTTTTTCTTACTCTTGGGACCCTTATCTTCCTACTGGGCTGCCTTGTCTAGCCTTGATATGAGGGTTTTTACCTAGTCCTATTGCATCTTGAAGTGGTATGTTCAGTTGTTATCTCTGGGAACACTGTTCTTTCCTGAAGGGAAACAGTATCTTCGGGGGAGGGAAAGTGGGAGGGGTAGAGGGAGGAGAGGGTGTGGTTAATGGGTATTTTATGATAAGACTGAACAAAGAGAACAAAGAAATTTTATTCAAATGTTTTTTAAAACATCATTAAACCTTTCCTTTCTTGAACTAAAATGTGAACATCATTTTTATTCTTTCTAAGGGGCAGCACAATTTTTATCTGAAAGTTTATTTCATTTCTCCTCCCTAAAACAACATTTTAAACTGAAAAATTCAGGTGGGTTTTGTTTCTGAATAATTTGTGTGTGGTCTTTGAAAAGCTGTCTACTTTCATAGTTGAAGTGTGAAAATTTATGGTACCAGAGTTTGATAAAAGTAGCATATAGCCATTCAGCATGGATTATGAGTTTGTGGGACAGATGCAGGAAAATGCCAAGGTCAAATGGCTTTTGTATTATAACGACTAAAAGTGTAATGGATAGTGATCTTCACTACTTCTCCTTCTTTTACATTTATTTTTCTTTAATATGTGTATGTCTGAGTATTTGTTAACACAAGCCCATGAATGCCATGTCTGTGGTCAGAACAGGATACTGGATTCGCAGGAGCTAAAGTTAGAGGTGGTTGAAAGCCTCTTGATGTGGGTCTTAGGATATGAACTCAGGTCCTATGTAAGAGTGATGCCTGCTTTTAGCCACTGACTCACTTCTAGCCTACCTCTTTCCTTCTTATTAATAAAAGATCAATTGAATAATGTCATAAATGTAGACACAGAATAATTTGCTGTTTGAAGATCATAAACTTGAATTATTTACTCTCCTATGAGTCTGAAAAGAATGTTTTTCTTTGCTGATGAGAACACCCTATTTCCATAAGAACTCCTATGTCTTGATACTTTTCCCCTTCTGTAAAATCTCTATAACTGACACGCTGTCAGATAATAACTCCAGTTTTCTCAGCTCTTCCCACATATTAAATAAAATCTTTCTTTTCTCCACTTCCATCTTGAATCTAGCCACTCTGTAAATGCACATGCCCTTAAGTAAAAACAACTTAAAATTTTATTAATAGCAGGGCTTCTACCCACTTAGTTAAAATTATATAAATGATAAAGGTGAGAAATTCTATATTGATGCATTTTGAGGAATATATACACTAAAGTGCTTGTTTGATTCAATATAAGCTGTTTTGGAGATTTAAATGCCAGTACTTTTTTTTGTTAGACTAATGAGAAAACAAAATAAAAATGAAATCCTAAAGCTTCTTTATTAGAACAAAACGGAAACATTGGCTTTGTCCTGCTGTATTATAGTAGTTAATGACTGGTGCATTGAGACAAGGGTGTCCACAGTATACACTGGTACAGGGCATATAGAAAACAGATTTCAGAAGGGGGAATTAAATTTGCATAATATTTAAAGCATGGGATGTTGATGGATAGAGAGCCTGCTTTTCATCTCGGCCACTCAGTTAGCTTACACCTGAAATAATCACACAGAAACTGTATTCATTTAAACACTGCCTGGTCCATTAGTTTTAACCTCTTATTGACTAACTCTTACATCTTGATTCAACCCATTTCTAATAATCTGTATGTCACCATAAGATTGTGGCTTACTGGGAAAGATTCAGCATGTCTGACCTGGCAGCTCCATGGCTGCTCTCTCTCTCTGCTTTCTTCCTCCCAGCATTCAGTTCCTTTTTCCATGCCTACCTAAGCTCTTCCCTATCAAAAGGCCAAGGCAGCTTCTTTATTCAACCAATGAAAGCAACACATAGACAAAAGAACCTCCTACACCAATGGGAGACTGACATACTGAGTCTATGTTATCATGAACACATCACAGTGATAGATATTTACAATGCATGAAAGAGAACTGGGTAGTACCCAGGAGGTAGAATAATTTGAAAAGTGACAAAAGACAATACCTTTCTGGCCATGGGCATTATGTTTCTTGGTTTTCTTGTTTCTTTTTAAATAACAAGAGAAGATAAATATGGGGATGTTTTGTGAATAGGAACCATACATATCCTAACTTGCCATCTCTGCTAGTGATGAAAGGTGGGTCAAGATCAGGCTTAATTTCCCTGGGGAAAGGACTAGGAGAGGGTTAAGTACATACATTTCAGTGTTATAGGGAGAAGGCTGCTCATCGCAGCCACATGACTAGCTTAGCCCCAAATAACCACACAGAAACTGTATGAATTAAATCACTCCTTAGCCCATTAGCTCTAGTTTCTTATTAACTAACTCTTACATCTCAGTTTAACCCATTTCTATTAATCTGTATATTACCATGTGACAGTGGCTTACCAGGAAAGATTTGGCACATCTGTCTCTGGCAGCTCCATGGTGTCTCTCCGACTCTGCTTTCTTTCCTCCCAGCATTCCATTTAATTTTCCCCACCAACCTAAATTCTGCCCTATCAAGAACCCAAAGCAGTTTCTTTATTAACCAATGAAAGCAACACCAAGAAAGAAGGACCTCCTACACCACTGCAGGACCAGAAGGGCTTGGGGTCTCTATTTCAAGGAATACTAAGAGGCTAAATACAATCAATGGGCAGATGATCCAGAGACATAGAGCATCACAAAAATACTGTGGTAAATGTTAAGTACCCATGCACAGATAAGTAAGTCAGGCCATGTGCTCTGGGAACTCTGTCAGGCAATAACCTTTAAGATACTGGCCCATTTTGGGCATGGTCAAATGTACTACATATACATATATAAAAATGTGCATGGCCCCTTGGTTGCTGGATTCAGTTCCTATTCCCTGCTCATGCAGAGGACTGCTGATCTGTGATTCTACTCCCAAATAAAGAAACCTTTATTTAATCCATTCTGAGCTAATATGGGACTATTATACAACAGCATATCATATTCAAAATTATTCTGAGAGATAGAATGAGGGAGATGAGACTGAATCCCAGTACTACTCATTGCATCTCATTAGCATAGAGATATCAATGGGTAATTGGCATAAAGAAAGAGGTGGGAACTTATTTACTGTCAAATATTTCCCAGAATGAAAGCACTGGTGAAGGCGTAAGTCACGAACAAGGCCACACCACTTTGGAGTTATGATTAATAGGGTGTTATTTATTTAAAGGGGAAAACTTACAGATCACCGTCCCAGACAACAACCATCTGCACAACCAGGAAGGGAGTCTAGTCTCCTGCGGAGCAGGAAGTGAAGAGAGCGAGCAGAGGAAATAGCCGCTTTTTTAAAGGGAGAGAGACCACGCCCCAATGGGCTGGTATCACAGCAGCTATTGGTTGGAGGGGCGGAAGGACCTCCCGCAACACCTCCCCCTTTTGTTTAAGTAAGAGAGTTCTAAACCTACTATGAAATTATATACAATAAGTACAAATATCCTATTCTAACTAGCTTAGGTCTTGTATAATAAATAACTTGGCCAAGTCGTGAGA
>NW_026068186.1:1356749-1358248 GCF_014885135.2 Alexandromys fortis
TCCATCTAGCTTCTCTGACTCCCCTTGAGCCTTTAGAAGTTGACGCTTTGTCAGAATTAAGTATAGGGTATGTAGCAAAAACCTTGGGTAAGCCAGTTCTAATAGCTGGTGTTGGCACTGGATCCTGTCCTTGTGCCTTATTACTCTGTTCACCAGCTCCAGTAATTTCTTCAATCATTTCAAGTCTTTTTATTATTGTCTTCATTATTGCCTCTTTTGAATCCTGAATCTCCTGACCTGCATGAGCTTCTAGTAAAGACAGTATGGTTCTTGTGAGTGCCATATTCTTCCTAAATGATAGAATATGCAAAAGAATACTAAACCCTAGTAGCCAGTAAATTAAGTTATCCTCATAGTCATATAAACCTTGCATGATACGACCCATTGTATTGGTAGCCCAAACAGTTAAATTCATGTTGGAAACGAAAACTGCCATATTACCTATTATCCAGCAGGTGGCGATGTTGCCAAGTCTGGACGAAAACGGGTTCCTGTTTGAGGGTCTGCAGAAATCCGCCTGTCTCTGCTTCCCGTGTGCTGGGATTAAAGGCCTGGAACTCACAGAGATCCGCCTGCCTCTGCCTCCCGAGTGCTGGGATTAAAGGCGTATGCCACCACCGCCCGGCCGGCCTCAGAGATCGTCCTGCCTCTCTTGATATTATGGGCCTGAAGGCCGAGTGTATCTCGGACTCGACACTGGGGCCTAAGTCACGAACTAAACAAAAAACGGCGTACAGGGAACCATAAACCCAGAATCCAGGGGTAGAGAAGAGTAACCCGGAAGCTGTGTATGCCTCCACGTGACAGAGTCACCCTGAGGGGTTGCAGCTTCTGCAACCAGCAACCGCGTGCTCTGGTTCACACCACTTAAGAGCTGTACTTGCAAGGGAGATTTTAAAATGACTCAGAAAAGAGTAAACCACGCAGGCAGAGACTACGCGGGCCTGTGGAGTTTAAATCCACTTGGGGAGGCAGATGATAGGGTACGTGAGGACTTGAAGTCAATCTGAGGTGTTCTTTATATTTAAGAACTGCAGCAAGAAAAGCCAGTGCGTGATAATTTATATTAAACTGCTGGCTCCACGCACAAGGCACAGGCCACACGGCCGCCACAAGGCACAGGCTACACGGCCACCACAAGGCAAGGCCGCAGCTAAGGAAGAAAGGGCTCGTGCCAAGCTGAACTCGAGCGGGGAAGGAGAGGTCCTAAAAGCCAAACGTTCGGGTGCCAGATGAAGGCGTAAGTCACGAACAAGGCCACACCAGTTGGAGTTATGATTAATAGGGTGTTATTTATTTAAAGGGGAAAACTTACAGATCACCGTCCCAGACAACAGCCATCTGCACAACCAGGAAGGGAGTCTAGTCTCCTGCGGAGCAGGAAGTGAAGAGAGCGAGCAGAGGAAATAGCCGCTTTTTTAAAGGGAGAGAGACCACACCCCAATGGGCTGGTATCACAGCAGCTATTGGTTGGAGGGGCGGAAGGACCTCCCGCAACA
>NW_026068186.1:1362585-1365758 GCF_014885135.2 Alexandromys fortis
TTTGGAGTTATGATTAATAGGGTGTTATTTATTTAAAGGGGAAAACTTACAGATCACCGTCCCAGACAACAGCCATCTGCACAACCAGGAAGGGAGTCTAGTCTCCTGCGGAGCAGGAAGTGAAGAGAGCGAGCAGAGGAAATAGCCGCTTTTTTAAAGGGAGAGAGACCACACCCCAATGGGCTGGTATCACAGCAGCTATTGGTTGGAGGGGCGGAAGGACCTCCCGCAACACACTGGAAAAGTCTTTTGAATTGTAAAAATAATATTAACATATTCTAGAAAGAAAAATACAAAGTAACATTTCAAACATAAAAAATAATAAGCTGAGAGTCAAATAGTCTTCCATTAACCAGGAAGGCTTAGAAATTCAAGGATGGTTTCCAGTGAAATGGAACTATGAAGACTATGAGAAGAGCTGTAATTGTCATATAGTTATATGACAATAAAGAATGGCTAATAAAAGCCTGATGGTGGTGGCACTTGCCTTTAATCCCAGTACTCAGAAGGCAGAAGTAAGCAGATCATTGTGGGTTTCAGGTCAGCTTGGTCAGTAGAGCAAGTTCCAGGACAGGCATCAAAACTACACAAAGAAACCTTATTTCAAAAATAAAAAAACAAGTAGTAATAATAATAATAATAATAATGAATGGATAATAAGCATCAAACAGGGCATGTCACAACTTTAGGAATCCCACAGTTCATTTAAGGAAATTTAAGGATTTCAATTACTGCTTGTCTGTTCTAAGTTATTTTGTGTTGGGTTTGTTGCTGTCCTTGTTGCTTTGTTGTTGTTTGTTGTTTTGTTTTGTTTGAACCTGCATGTCACTTTGTATCCCAACCTTGCTATAGACTTTCTATCCTGCTGCCTCATTCTCCCAAGTGATGTGGGAGTGTCATATCAATCTGTTGATTTCATTGGTTAAGCAATAAAGAAACTGTTTGGTCCGGATAGGTTAAAACATAGGTGGGAGGAGGAAACAGAATAGAATGCTGGGAGGAAGAGGAAGTGAGCTCAGACTCGACAGCTCTGCTCTCTGGAGCAGAGACACGATAGCTCTGAGGCACACGCGATGAAGCTCCAACCCAGGATGGATGTAGGCTAGAATCTTCCCGGTAAGTGCACCTTGTGGTGCTACAAAGATTATTAGAAATGGGCTAGTCCAGATGCGAGAATTAGCCTAGAAGAAGCTAGATAGAAATGGGCCAAGCAGTGTTTAAAAGAATACAGTTTGTGTGTTGTTATTTCGGGACATAAGCTAGCCAGGCGGCTGGGGTGCTGGGGACACAGCCCCGCCGCTCCTAATTACAACACCCAAGTGCTGAGATTATAGGAGTATATCAACACATATGTTTATTCTTTATTTTTTTAACAAATATTTTTGTGTAAATGGTCTCTGCCTGCATCTATGTCTATGCATCATAAGCATGCCTGCAATCCCTGGAGGTGAAATAAAGCATCAGATATCCTGGAACTGGAATTACTGACAGTTGTGAGCCAACATGTGGGTTTGGGAAAAGTTAGAGCAGCCAGCACAGGTAATCACCAAGCCATTTCTCCAACACCTATTTTATTCCTTTAAAAAGGTAAATTTTTTAAAGTAGGGAGACATATTTTTATAGAGACTAAGTAAAATGGATTAAACATTAAGAAAACTGAAGAAATGGAAACATGAAAAGTGTTTACTCATAAAAGTTAATTTGATTAAGTGAAAGTATAGAACTATGTAAGTATGTGGTTGAAGTGTAGAGAACTCTAAATAACATTAATACTAGTTTCCAAATTCACCCCAAAAGGATATGATCAAATCTGCTGACACAGGTCTAGGATGGCATTGGTGATGACTGCATACCAATTTCTATGAACTCGTTTGTGGCAAGATGTTATTTACCAGTGCCTAGCATGGCATCTTGCTCAGCAAGTCTGAAGTATGAACTTTCAGTTCACTTTAAAAATAGGGGAATGGGGTGTAACTGAAGTAAGATGACAACATCATACTTTAGTTTTATAGGCATACCTCAGTAAATAAGACTTTGTGAAATCTCTTAATTTGAAGAGAGACAATATGTGCACTTAGAGAAACTTCATTGCTACAATTCAGATTTTAATAAAAATGATTATCTGAAATTTTATTGGAATACATTTTATAGAACTTTTTTAGTTTCCTTTTGTGTCTCAGTGGTTTAAATCTGAAACATATAGATGTTAATTTCCTGCAGCTAACACTTTTGAATGCTCGTATATTTCAATTTTTCTTTATAATCAAAAAATAACCATCATCATTATTGTAGAAAAAGCACAATATATCTACATTGCTGGAAAAGGAAAAAAAAATAGTTTAGACTTCAATTTTCATTTTTTCCTGCTGTATCATCCTTACTAAATTGCACAGTAAATTATCACAAAACTGTTCTACATATGTCTTGATTATTTTACTGCTATATTTGCTGAAGACATTATACAAACAGTAAAATGGAAACCTAAATGTAATTTGAAAACAAGAAAAATATCTAAATAATTAATTATTTAGTGAAATGGATTATACTATTCCAACTTTTCCTGCTATTTGGTTTGGATGCTATTATAATATGTAACACAGTTCAGAGAATGACTGATTCAAAGTATAAAATAGTTCACTTGCTTCTTGATTATTAATAATGCTTCTAACTTGCTTTGCATCAGTATAAGATCAATGGATTCAATAACAAACAAAACTGTATGGAAAGTGCACATTGTTGTAAACAGAAACTGTACTATGTACTGCCATGAGGCCAAGGCATCACTTCATTTTCTACATGTCCAGTTTCCTTGATAACTGACTGGTGTCTTCTTTTTCTGTTAGTGCAGGCGTATTCGATCGGTATGCTAAAATAACCAGACCAGCTCAAAACAACAGATATAATTTAATAATTGAAAAACAGGGAAACTCACATGACTGGAGTAAAAGGTCCTAAGTCCAAACGGGTCAGGAGAGCACCACACAGAGAACCCAAGCACCTATCTCCCCTGTTTATCTACCTGGCTCCAGGAGGCCACACCCTAGCCAGATGTGATTGGCTGAGCTTCTCCATCACTTTTTCTCTGTATCTCTGCTCATATTTCCTGAATGGCTTTACTCTGCTAAGCCATTGGCT
This sequence comes from Alexandromys fortis, assembly GCF_014885135.2. NCBI lineage: Eukaryota > Metazoa > Chordata > Mammalia > Rodentia > Cricetidae > Alexandromys > Alexandromys fortis. The sequence continues at coordinate 1,365,721 of NW_026068186.1, forward strand.
GAAACAAATTTATTCATTAGCCAATAAAAACAACACAA
>NW_026068186.1:1365852-1372919 GCF_014885135.2 Alexandromys fortis
GAAGACATACCTCTACTTGCCTCTAGCAAACAGAGCTCACTTGAGACAATGTTGCTACCAGGAAACTGTGCTTGCCTTTTTTTTCTCTCTCTCTAACATCCTTTTTTTTTTTTTTTTTTTTTTTAAGCTTTCTCAGTCTGCATGTGGAAATACTTGCCAAATGTTTGGGTGCCATTTGTAAACAGAGACTGTACTTTTGTTTCCCAGCCACACAGACCTGTATACAGAAACTATATTGATTACAACACCAATGGCTCAGACATATTTCTAGCTATCTCTTGCATCTTAAATTAACCAGCTTTTATTAATCTGTTTATTGTCATGTTTCACTGGCATTAACTCATTTTTTTACATGTCTTATTTCCACAGTGGCTAACTCGTGTTTCGTCTGACTCTCTTTTTCTCCCTATCTCTGTTTGCATTTCCCACCTGGCTTTACTCTCCTAAACCATTATGTGGAAACAGCTCTACTCATTAGCCAATAAAAGCACCACATACACAAAAGGACGTCCCACAACACATTGCAGTGATAATAGTGTCTTGACAGCATGTTTTTGCTACATGCAAAGACTTTCAAGATTTTCATGTCATCTTTATGTATTTCTATTTTTATATAAAATTTTCATTTTAATACAGTATGAATTTGTATTTGTGTCACTAAAAATAGATATAAAAGCCACAGAGTTATGAGACAGGAATTTAAACTCTGTAGGCTCATGTGAGAACTTAGCATCATAATTGCTACTAAAAAATGTAGACAAGTGCTGGGCAGTGGTAGTGCACACCTTTAATCCCAGTACTCAGGAGGCAGAGGCAGGTGAATCTCTGTGATTTTGAAACCAGCCTGGTCTACAAGAGCTAGTTCCAGGACATGCTCCAAAGCTACAAAAAAAAAAAAGTCTGTTTCGAAAAACCACAAAAAATGAAAAATGTAGACAAGTGAGGAAAAAGTTAGAAGACAAATGTAAAATATAAAAGCACAAATTCCACAGTGACTTTTATTCCCCTTTTCTAAAACATCATAGACTCTCTTTTAGAGTAAAATTATGAGTCTTGTCTTCAGTTATAACAGATTTTTCCTGATCTCTATGCACACCTCCAACTTCTCCAGTAGAGTATATTTACTCTTTTTTATTTCCAGTGGCTTTGGTCTTCCCTGTTGTTTCACAGAGGAAGTCTGTGTGGGACTTCTAAATATTAAACACAGTACTTAAATGAGAAAAATAGACACAGATTTCTGAGTAAAGGTTGCATTAGCATACTAAGATACAGTGAAAGCAAATGTTACCTGAACTGTAAATAAAGGTAACATGGAAGGTGAGGGTTAGAATTCTCCCTAACTGAAAGAAAGGAAAGGAGCAAAGCCCTCTGGAAAAAAAAAAAAAAAACAAATTAAGTTTATTATCTGCTTTTACTCTTACTTTTTATAGGTCATTGACTCATGAATTATATTTTTATGCAGATAATTTGTCTGCATCTTACATATCAAGAGAATTGGACTTGACAATGAATTCTCCATGATAAAATAAGGGAGAAATAATCTGTAATTTCAGGCTTTCAAAAACAGATAGATTTATAATTTTAATATTATTCAATAAACTATGGTTTAAATTGAACTGTAAAATTTATAATGTGAGGCAATGATATCATTTTAAAATAATAATGCAAATGGAAATACAGGATCTCACAACCAAGTATATCATTATATATAAATCAAAATCATTAACTTCATTCATGTGTCATAGTAAATATTGTAATTGAAATATATGAAAAAGTATAAAACTTCCAGATATGTCTGGAAAAGAATTCGGGAGAATATATGCATACACAGAGATGGGAAATAGTTTATATGGGGGAACGAAGCATCCTAGGCTGAAATAACATTTGCACAAAAAGCCAGAGACAAAGACAGGGAACAGGGATTTGGAGACCAACCTGAAAGTCTAATACAGTAAGATAACCCTGGGCATGGGAATGAAAGTGGAATTGAGACCAGGAGAGGAGACAGGGATTAAATGTTCAAGGCTTTTGCTTACAGGATATGGATTTTGAAATTGACATTTTGCCCAGAGCCAGCCCTAGGCTTGCTTTTCTCAAGCGCAGTGGAGACACTAGAAATAGTGAAATAGGCTAGTCTCTCTGGGGCACACTCATCGTGTTCAGCTGGGAGGAGAGGTTTGGCATGTCCAAAACTGATGACAAAAATGTCAGCAAGAACAACTATAGTGCTGCTAAACTTCAATTCTTCCGTTTAAATTGTTTTTAAAGATTTATTTTATCTTAAGTTATTTGTCTGGGTGTCTGCATGGGTGTGTGTGCATATGAGACAGTGCGGGACTCAAGGGAGGGGAGGGGAGTCAGATCCCCTAGAGCTGGAGTTACAGGCCAGCATGGGTCAGCCAGCATGGTGCTGGGAACCAAGCTCACCTTGTCTACATGGGTGGTGATACTTCTCTTAACTGCTGAGCCAGTGATCTCTCCAGTCCCAAATTTCAATTCTTCTAGTGAATTTTTAATGGAATATAATGATCAACTAAAGAATATTACATGCTGGCAATATATAATAGAATTCTAAAATTTATCTTTTGAATTAAAACAATTCACTTATGTATTGATAAAATTAATGTATTACTGCTGTCAGTCAGTGTATCCTGGTGATGAATTGACTCATCAAAAATAATTCAGAACTACACTGGCTGCTGACATTCAGAAGTAATGCTAAGCTGTTCCCATCTGCAATATGTAACAGTGGCCTGAATAAAAGTCCTTATACAGAATACGTAAACATAGAGGTAAAACTTCTTACTTTAACTTTACTTCACACCTTGTGAATGAGGAAAGAGTCCTAGAGTAGAATGCACTAGAATTTGAAGGGAATCCTGCCATTTTAAAAAATGTCTTTACCTTTCTGTATTTATTAACAGATAACTACATCCTCAACTTTTCCATGTCCTAGCTCTAAGGAAGTCACAGGGGCTGCTCACAGTGAAAAGAACTGGTTTTTGTGTAGGTATAGAGAAGTGGTTTATGTATAAATGTGCCTTTTTAGGGTCTGCCTACCTCTGAGAACAGAACAATCCTATGTGTGTTCATGCCTTTTTGCTTAGAATTGTATAGAGATTAAGGAATAGATTCAGTTCCTCATGTTGACCTTAAGAGAATAAAAGGAGGATTGCATTTTTACCTGTGTATAAATGAATGAAATTACCTTCAATTTGATATTTAATTACTTGATATACTGTTGGTCTTCATGCTGTTCATGCTGACAAATATCAAACTAAAAGAAAAAGTATCTGAGAAGCAAGAAGTAAGAATGACATCAGCATTGGAATTCATGTATTTTAGCCACACACATTTCAGAGAATAGTCCTTGTGTTATTTAAACATGTAATTCCTAATCCATTTTCATATGGTTGCTTACTCCACCTAATTCTCAAATATTGTTTATAAATGTGTATTTACATTTAAAGGGGGATATGCTATATAGAGATGAATACTTTGCATTATATGGATCTTGGTTTACTGATACAAATTTAAGATCAATTTTGTTATATGTATATTTCTGCTCTTGATTAAGGTATGGTGTTTATACAGCTCATTAAAAATGTAATGTATAATTAAAATATAGGTTAATAGATAATCATCTATAATAGTCAAGCTTATAATCATGTTAGTTAGGTTTTCTAGATGTACAAAGATATATTTCATATGGATAAATATTCTTCAGATTTTTCAGACTACAGAATATGGCATTTAAAATGTTTAAAAAACTTAAGACTTTTCATGACATCAATAAATATCTTGAAGCACCATTAAACTTCAAGAGGAAGATGGGCACTAAAGAGGCTTATTATGGAGTTTGCTAGGCATTTGGGCAAGAAACTGCTCTTGCCTGGACTGCTTGATGATATACTGTATGAACTGGACATGCAGGACCCACAGAGAAATGACTGCTAAAGCTGCCTATAACAGATGAGACCATCCTTCAGGCTTCCTGCTTCATGAAGGAGTCTTCCAGACATTCTGAAGGACACAGAAGAAGCGACTGACACACTTTCAATATAAGTAGAACTGTCTTTAATTTCCTGCTTCATGGAAAGTCTACCAAATTCTATGGGCCAGTAGGCTGAAGATGGGTGACCGAACATTACAACAGAACTTTGGGTGACTGTCCAGGCAGCAAGATGTCTCTGTCAAATCTAGAGTTTTGGAAGTTGCTCATAATGTACTTCCTCTTTATTTGGGTAATATTATATCCTTCTGGCATCTTTGAAAGAATTGAAGAATAAATAATTATAATCATAGTTTTCCTTAGTTATGATAAAAGATAAAGTAGATATAATATTATAACTGTAATTCTTGCTTGATACCTGTTTTGTTATGTAATTTACTATGTAAAAGTTAAAACCTTCCTTTTTATTTAAACAGAAAACAGGAAATGGTGTGGGAAGTCCTTCTGTATATGTGTTGCTTTTATTGGTTAATGATAAAGAAACTGTCTTGGCCTTGGTGATAGGGTAGAGTACAGCTAGGTGAGAAAAACTAAACTGAATGCTGGGGAAAAGAAGGCAGAACCAGGGGAATCCATGTAGTCCTGCCAGAGACAGGCACAGGATGGAACCTTGCCAATAAGTCACAGCCACATAGTGATACACTGATTAATAGAAATGGGTTAAATTAATATGTAAGAGCTATTTAATAAGAGACTAGAGATAATAGGCTAAGCAGTGATCTAAATCATATAATTCTGTGTGGTTATTTTGGGGCTGAGTATCCAGAAACAAGCAACATCTTACAACAAATAATGAGTCAAGATTTAAATATAAAAAAAAGGAGTTTTTAAAAATAATGTTATTTTACATACCAATCCAAGTTTCTTCTCCCTCCTGTCTTTTCACTTTTCCTACCTTCTTCCACCCTAACCCACATCCACTCTTCAGAGTAGTTGAGGACTCCCATGGGGAGTCAACAAAGTCTGTCACATCACTTGAAGTAGAACCAAAGCTCTCCCCTTGTTTCTAAGATGAGCAAGGTATTCCCCGCTTAGGAAACGAGCTAGCTCCAAAAAGCCAGTTAAGGCACTAGGGATAAATACTGGTGCCATTACCAGTGGTCCCACCCACTGCCCATGCCACACAACTCTCATCTCATTCTGGGGGCAGACTTGTGCTGTTTGCCCAACTCTGTCTGGGGTCAATGAGTTCCCACTAGCTTGAGATAGCTGTTTCTGTGGGCATCCTCATCATGGTCTTGATCACTTTTACTTATAATGTAACTTCTTCCTCTCTATAGCTAGACTCCAGGAGTTCGGCACAGGAGATCCAGAGGTGAACCTCTGAATCTGCTTCCATCAGTTATATAATGAAAGTTCTATGATGACAATTAAGATAGTCATCAGTCTTATTACAGGAAAAGGGCAACTAAGGTGCCTCTCTACTATTACTTGGATTCTTTGCTGGGAGCATTATCCTTGTGATTTCTTAATCCATTATTCAGTTGAGGGACATCAATGTTGTTTCCAGATTCTGGCTATTACAAATAATGCTGCTATGAACATGGTTGAGCAAATTTCCCGTGGTATGGGTCTGCCTCCTTGTGGTATATACCCAAGAATAGTATTGCTAGTTCATGGGGTAGACTGATCCTCAATTCTCTGAGAAACTGTCACAGTGATTTCCAAAGTGACTGTACAAGAAAAATGCAGGATGTTATAACTAGCAACGTAATTTAAATCTTGCTTTCCTAAATGCCACCTTATGAAAAAAATACACTAAGCTTAACACATGTGAACAGGTTGCAAAAGCCGTTTCTCTGGGAACCACACAATATCTATATCTGATTTGATCTTAGTTCCCCTGGATCTGGAGCACAGATGGTTATGAAAAACCATGGGGTTGTTGGAAATTGAACATGGGTTCATTGCAAGAGCAAAAATGAGAAATCCTACCCACTGAGCTACCATCTATTTCCAGAAGGAATTTACTTTAGCAAACATGACAGGTTTACAAACCAGTAATACCAAGAACCTATGCTTTCTATGAAATTTAGCATTAAGGAAAGCAGCACACTAAGATAAACTCAGGTTTGATGAAGAGCCTTCCTTACTCTAGTGTTTTACTCTAAATTATGAAATCATAAAAATACAAAAATTGATTTTTTTTAAGGTCAAGATAGAGAGCCAACTGAGATGTTCTGTGTTCTTACCACCTCATCTACACATTAGTTTTATGAAATAGAATTCAGGCTGAATAATGATCTCCAACCTCTACGGAGTTCTCTAAATAAATATTTACCTGATCATTATTATTTGGAATAAAAACAACCAACCAAACAAATACCTGAATCTCCCAGCAACTCTAACTTCAGATTTTCTGCCTAAATGCCACAAATGAAAGTCACTCTTGAGATCTTCTTGATGAAGAGAAAGTTCAGAACCTAGTGATTTTTAGCTGTAGCTTTGGACTCCTGAGCCTGTGCGATTCCTACAAAGTCACACCAACCTTAACGGATAAGATGACATGACTGCGTCCTGCTTGGGCATTGATCACTTTTTGACTATCATAAGAGAATCCATTGACTAAGTGTTTGGCCCTTTCTACTAGCTCTAAGAACTTCATGGTCACTTCTTAGTTGTACTATGTTTAATAACTTTATTTCTTTCTTCCCTCTTTCCCTCTTTCTTCTTCTCCTTCCTCCAACCATATAATTACTGATGAAGAACTTTTATGCTTTATATAAATTTAGGACTTTTGATCAGAGGAGAGTGCTGCAATTCTACCTCCTCTGTTTTCCTTGTCATTTGAAATCTGGTATTAGAAATTATCACATTCTATCAACTTCAATTTCCTCAACATGTGAAATGAAAAAGCAGGACATTCAATACTAGAGGTATTGAAATCGATGAGAGGAACATTTAATGAGAGTGTTGAAGTGTTTGCACCCAATAAAATATTTTTAGTTTCTTTTTTTAATTTATTTATTTCTTTATTAATTAATTAAAGATTTCTGTCTCTTCCCCACCGCCGCCTCACCTTTCCCTCCCCCTCCCCCAATCAAGTCCCCCTCCT
>NW_026068186.1:1377332-1391016 GCF_014885135.2 Alexandromys fortis
GGTTGCGATTTTCCTTCTATTACCTTCTGTAGGGCTGGATTTGTGGCTACGTATTGTTTAAATTTGTTCTTATCCTGGAATGTCTTGTTTTCTCCATTGATAGTGAACGATAGCTTGGCTGGGTATAGTAGTTTGGGTTTGCATCCATGGTCTCTTAGCTTCTGCAGTACCTCTATCCAGGACCTTCTGGCTTTCATGGTTTCCATAGAAAAGTCAGGTGTAAGTCTGATCGGTTTACCTTTATAAGTTACTTGGCCTTTTTCCTTTGTAAATCTTAATATTCTTTCTTTAATCTGTATATTCTGTATTTTGATTATTATATGGCGAGGGGATGTTTTTCTTTGATCAAGTCTGTTTGGTGTTCTGTATGCTTCTTGAATATTCAAAGGAGTATCTTTCTTTATGTTGGGAAAGTTTTCTTCCATGATTTTGTTAAAAATATTTTCTGGGCCTTTGAGCTGTGACTCTTCTCCTTCTTCTATTCCTATTATTCTTAGGTTTGGTCTTTTTATTGTGTCCCATATTTCCTGCATGTTTTGTGATGAGAATTTGTTGGCTTTGCTGTTTTCTTTGATCAATGCGTTTGTTTTCTCTATGGTGTCCTCAGATTCTGAGATTCTTTCTTCTATTTCTTGTATTCTATTGATTACGCTTGTTTCTGTAGGCTCTGCTCATTGATCTGGATTTTCCAAATCCAGCTGGTGCTCAGTTTGTGTTTTCTTCCTTGCTTCCATTTCAGTTTTCAATTCTTGAATTGTTTCCATTACCTGTTTGTTTGTTTTTTTCTTGGTTTCCTAGGGTCTCATGTACGTATTTACTCAATTCTTCAAACTTTTTGTTATACTTCTCATGCATTTCTATAAGGGTGTTTTTTACATGTTGTTTAAGGGACTCTATTGCTTTCATAAAGTCAATTTTTTCCACTTCTTCTGTGTTAGGGTGTTCAAGTCCTTCTGTTGTAAGATCATTGGGTTCTGGTGTTTTCATGTTGTTTTTCGGATTGTTGGGTGAATTCTTGCCTCAGCACCTGCCCATTTCCTCCTATCGAAGCTATCTAATGGGTCTTTTAGAACCGGGTTAGGTTTCCCTGTTGGCCAGGGCTCCTCCTACAAAATGCTGTTGCTCTGTTTCCTGGCTCCTGCCAGGGGCCCAGTTCCCTCTCGCCCCTCAGAAGGGTCTTCAGGAAAAGGTCCCGGCTCCTTCTTTGCTAGGGATCTCACCAACCAAAAGCCTATCTCTTTGCTTAATTGTAGTGGGGCGATCTGCTCTCGGTGTTGTGCGCTGGTCCCCGCTGTCTGCCACCTCCTGCACCTCCCTGGTGCACTCTGGTGCTCCCTGAGCCTGTGCTGCCCCAGTGCTCTGCCGCCCAGCCTGGGCCTGTGCAGGTGGTCTGCCGCCCTGCCTGGGCTTGCGCCGCCCAGGTGCTCTGCTGCTCCGCCTGGGCCTACACCGGTGCTCTGCCGCCCTGCCTGGGCCTGTGCTGGTGGTCTGCCACCCCGCCTAGGCCTGCGCCGCCCCCAATAAAATATTTAAAAGTATTCCAAGGCCAGTAAAATGGCACAGAGAGTAAAAGTGCAGAAACCGAAGATCAAGTCCAGGACAGATAGCAGAGAGAAAGAAGTAGTCAAACCTCCAAATACGTGCAATGGAGTACATGCACACACACGCACATACACTCTCACACACACACACACACCACACACACACACACACAGAGAGAGAGAGAGAGAGAGAGAGAGAGAGAGAGAGAGAGAGAGAGAGAGAGAGAGACTGAAATAGATGTTTATTGTAAGAAGGGCATATCTTTTCCCTAATAGTGTTTAGGGGAGAGAGGATATATATGAGAAATACAATACAAAACAAAAATAATAGGAGGAGGAGGAAAGATAGAGACAGAGACAATCATCCATAAACTAATAGTTACTCATACATGGAGTATGTTTAAGCTATTTCATGACAAAAATAAAATCTGTTGTAAAGTTTTATTGCTTGTATCATAGAAAATGCAGTGACTTCATCAAAATTTATACTTATATTGTTCATATACAATAGATGTCTTTCCATTCATGTCCTTCCACACTGCCCCTATGGGGGTTTAAAGTCTTAAACCACTTAGAGCCACTTCAAGAACACAAAGCAGTACAACTTCACAAACAAGCCTTAAATACAAGATAGTATCTGATGGTCTATTTCTGATAAGCCACCTGCCAAGCAAGCTATTTGCAAAAGCAAACAATTTCAAAAGCCCTAGTCATAAGAGACTCAAAAGATTAATCTAAAACAAAGATACTTAAAACAAAAGAAAACAGAAAATCTTTTATTATAATCTCCACCCAAACTCAATCTATGTGTGTCGTAACTATTATAACATCACTAGTTACTTAATTCCGAAGCTATGTGATAAAAAGTTGGCTAAAGCACAGATGAATTAGTCTCAAGCACAGAAGAATTAGTCTCACATCCTGATGCAGGACGGGGGGTCTACTCTGTCTCACTGAAGTTAATAGAAACCATAAAAACATACACTCTGCAGAAATATGTGCAGACTGCCCACAAAAGCAACCCTGACTAACTCCTGGAGGCACCGTAGGTTTTAAGCCTCCTACCCAGCAATGATGCTCATGAGTGCTGGGACTAATGCAGAATAAGAATAAAGAAGAAAACCATCAAGAGAGGTGTGTCTTTTTCTGTTACCCTCTCAGATAAGAAAGTCACAATACAGCAACTCCATAGATTTTCCTTTGAATCATCTACTGCTGGAGGCTGGTGTGCTATGCAGAAAAAACTTATATTGTTGAGATAGAGAACTGGCCTCAGTGACATCAGGATTGTACTTGACAGGGTGATTATTTTGCAACTAATTGAAGATTCATAGTTTTAGAGTCTTTTTTTTTTATTGAGAAAAGGAAAAAAAAGTTTCTGCCTCCTCCCAGCCTCCCATTTCCCTCACCCTCCTCCCACCCTTCTCCCCCTCCTCCCACTCCTCTCCCCCTCCCTCTCCAATCCAAAGAGCAGTCAGGGTTCCCTGCCCTGTGGAAAGTCCAAGGTCCTCCCCCCTCCGTCCATGTCTTGGAAGGTGAACGTCCAAACTGGCTAGGCTCCCACCAAGCTGGAACATGAAGTAGGATTAAAACCCCGTGCCATTGTCCTTGGCTTCTCATCAGCCCTCATTGTTCGCCATGATCAGAGAGTCCGGTAATGTTTTCTGGGAAATTTTTGTTCATACAAGCTATCGAACAATTCAGGATTTATCTTTGAAATTAGCAATCCTGTATATATTTGTTTCTGTGTCTAAATAAAGAAAACAGATTTCTATCAGTTCTCAGATTTTAAGGTTTATTACAAGTACATGTCATGTTAGCTTTGAGCAAATACAAATTTCCTCAATTTTAAGTTTTATGTATATGCATCATCTAGTTAAGTTACAGACTTATTAGCACTTGTGTCATCTTTGAAAGCAGCTAGAAATAATGTCTTAAAGTATTTTATCACAAGCTGCCTCCCAGACTCAAGAAAGCATGGCATCATGCTTATGCAAGAAACATTCATTTCCATTCTTCCTTGATTTGATATTCATTATGAACATAATAAGCCATTTGATAATGATAGTTCAGATATAAAAATCCATCTTTCTATGCATGCATATTGTCATCAAGAAAAATTTAAATCACAGTGCATGAAATAAGTCATTTTTGTGTTACATAATATCTGTTTCTCATTTGCTGCAGACAATGCTAAGCAATAAACATCACCACAAACACTGTTATAAACAAACACCCGAAGACACTGTTATAAGGATTGAAACTCTTCCGTATGGATTTGTGGTGGGAAGGTAAATGTATCTCTACAAAACTCCAACAAAATTCAGCATAATCATTTTAATGAAATACTAAGCTTGTTTCCACATTTCACAATAAACATTCACATCTTGCATGTGTAGAATGTAAATAATATTCTAGACTAAATTCTGAAATTTGAAAAATGAAATACTAAGCTTGTTTCCACATTTCACAATTAACATGCACATCTTGCATGTGTAGAATGTAAATAATATTCTAGACTAAATTCTGAAATTTGAAAACTAAGACCAAGATAGAAGGGGGAAAATATTAGAATAAAAAGTCAGAACTTAAATTATTTATTTATTCATTCATTTATTTTGGGATATGGGAGTTGAGACAGGCTTGTCTGTTGTGTAACCCTGCCTGAACTTGCTCTGTAGACCAGACTGGCCTTGAGCTCAGAGATCCACCTGCCTCTGCCTCCTGAGAGCTGCAATTAAAGGCATGCACCACTACTGATTAGCTTAAACAATAAACTGTTTGGAAAACAGTACGTAATCAGAATTGTCAGTCTTTTGGCAATCAGCCTGCCAAGATGTGTAGGATCTTGCTGAGTTCTATAGACAAAAAGAAGTCTCAGTATTTTATATCACATAAAACTATCCAGGTTAATTTTTAATGTGTCTTAAATATAGCAGGCATAGCTTTTTAAAATTGTCTTATTAGGTAAAGTAAAAGTATATTTAATAAAAGCAATTTTCTATACAATATTTTCCTCTCCATTTCATTCAATAATGCTAGAAGCACACTTCTGACATTGAAAATGCTAACTTTTGTTTCACTTCCATTTCAAAGACCTTCTCTCTTAGTTTCTCTCTTTTTCTCTTCAATTCTCAAGAAACTGCTTACACACTTACATTATATACACAGGTGATAAGTACTTAATCTTGATTACTACCTAGGAAATCAAATGTGTGGTGATTATTGAGGAAGTATTTTAGAGAATATCTATTTATCCCTGTATGTACAACATGCTAAACACAAAATATATATTTAAAGACTATATACTATATATTCAATCACAAATTGCTTCTAGAGTTACAGCAAATTAAATTTAATTGGACACAATTGGAAATTCTGGACTCTAATGACAAGACAAGATCAATACAGATCTGTAAGAATTTTATTTTTACAGACCATAAACTATTTACAATAAACCTTGTAACTAAAGAAAGACTAATCCGATAATGTAATATATGAGCACAGGAGCAAGTATCATGGCAGTTCATTATTATTATTAAGGACTATGCTTTACATCTACCCATGGGTCACAAGGTATGAACCATATAATATTTGTACACATACCAAACATAACTAGAAGCATGAGTTGTACATTGTTTCCATTAACTCCACAAAGACATCAGTCAACTGTAGGAAGTTTTCAGTTCCATTATCTTCAAATGAGACTTACTACTATACCATATATTCTCTGTGGCTCACTGAAATCTCTCTTCACTGTCCTTTCCCCATCCTTCTCCTTTTCCCCTTTCATTTATTCTATTTCTCTGTATCTACTTCATATATGTAAAATAAATCTAAATCATAGTGTTTCCATAACTAATTCAATTTAGTGAATGGAAACATTTAGGCAGTTATTTTGGAGGTGGAATGCTGCAGTGAATATCTGTGAGATCTGCCAACAGACACCTGAATGACTAAGGCTTCAGCCTTGCTTTTTGAGAAGGGAATGATAATTGTATATTGTTATTCTGAAAATATGGAGATTAAGCATGCATTGTAGAGGGATGTAAGCTGCACCTGGTGTATAACAAGTACCCCATAAATGATACTATTGAGAAATGTAGACCCTGAATCATAACAAGAGGAGCCATGGAAGACGCATTTTAAGCTGTGCTAGTGTAAACAAGCACAGGGAGAAGAAAATTCTTTTTCAGCAATTGTACTATGCTAACTGACTCACTGGAAGATTTGTTTAGATAGTATGTGGCTCAACTACATAAAGCATTAGGTCAATTGATAGGTAGCTATTCCCACTTAAAAATCAATATTTGCTCAAAATTCATCCTATTTGTATATTTTCATGTTGGCAATGTAAATGCATCGATCTGCAATTGGTGTAGGAGGATCTTCTGTCTATGAGTTGCTTTCATTGGTTGAATTTAAAAAACTGCCTAGGCCTTTTGATAAGGCAGCACTTAGGTAGGTGGAGTAGACAGAGCTGAAGGCTAGGAAGAAGGGCAGACAGAGAGCTGCCACGGAGATGCCAGGTCAGACATGCTAAATCTTTCCTGGTAAGCCACGGCATCGTGATGACATACAGTTGAACCAAGATGTGAGGCCGAGCGGTGGTGGTGCACGCCTTTAATCCCAGCACTTGGGAGGCAGAGCCAGGCAGATCTCTGTGAGTTCGAGGCCAGCCTGGTCTAGAAGAACTAGTTTCAGGACAGGAACCAAAAAAGCTACGGAGAAACCCTGTCTCAAAAAAAAAAAAAAAAGATGTGAGACTTAGCCAATAAGAGGCTAGAACTAATAGGTCAGTCAGTGCTTAAATGAATACAGTTTCTGTGTGATTATTTCAGGTGTAAGCTAGCCAGGTGGCCAGAACCAAAAGGAGGCCCCCTCTCTCTGCAACAGAATGCCGCTCCAATGTGATAAACTGACTCCATGTAAAATCTGAGAGAGCTTCAAAAAGAATACAGAATTTAACACAGCTTCTTGCTGTTTGCTGGTAGCTTTAAGAGAGATTTTCCTGATTCAGCTGTAGTGAACAAAAGAACCACACAGTTTTAAAATGCTGGCTTTCTGGGCTATATTCCCACCACAACCTCTGTCTCTTGTGGGAGATGGAGCATTTAGATGGGGTTTATGAGTAAAGTGCTATGATGTGCCTGTAAGGGGGGCATTGTGCGCCGTGGCTCAGAGGCACAAGTGACTCAGAGGCACAAGCAGCTCCGCCATGCTAGCGGTGCAGTGTGCACACCTCAGAGGCACAAACGGATCCAGCATGTTGTACTGGGAGGGGCAAGCAGGCAGTACCTGTATTTGACCTGGGATTGTCATAGCTTAGATTCTTGAGAGCTTAGCATTTTAAAAGCTCTCTTGGACAGTAAAGAATTACAGACTCACAATAGGACAGATTCATACATAAATGACCTCTAAATGGGCTGTAGTGTTAAATAAACCTACATAGGCATGGGAGAGAGAAGAAAAGGAGTATAGAGAGACATAAAATAAAGTTAATGCTTTAAAAAGGGGGGTAAAGTCTTTTTTATTTTTTGCATTATAAATACCATTCAAAATTTCCACTTCCTCACCTCCTCCCATTTCCCTCCTGCTCCCCTACTTACCCTTCTCCCTCCCCCTCCAGTCCTAAGAGAGAGTAGGTTACTCTGCCCTGTGGGAAGTCCAAGGCCCTCCTGCCTCCATCCAGGCCCAGGAAGGTGTGCATCCAAACAGACTAGGATCCCCAAAAGCCAGTACATGCAGTAGAATCAAATCCCAGTGCCATTATCATTGGCTCCTCAGTCAGTCCCCATTGTCAGCCACATTCAAAGAGTCTGGTTTGATCACATGCTCATTCAGTCCAGCTTGCCTTGGTGAGCTCCCCTTAGATCAGTCACACTGTCTCTGTGAGTGGACAAACCCCTTGCGGTCCTGACTTCCTTGCTCATCTTCTCCCTCTTTCTGCTCTTCATCTGAACCTTGGGAGCTCAGTCGAGTGCTCCAATGTGGGTCTCTCTCTCTCTCTATCTCCATCCATTGCTGGACGAAGTTTCTATGGTGATATTCAAGATATTCATCAATGTGGCTATGGGACAAGGCCAGTTCAGGCACTCTCTCCTCTACTGCCCAAGAACCTACCTGGGGACATCCCCTTGGACCCCTGGGAACCCCTCTAAAACCAAGTCTCTTGCCAACCCTAAACTGACTCCCTTAATTAAGATATCTTCTTCCTTGCTCCCATATCATCCATCTCTGTAGTGATGAAGCAAGCAGGCCTGCTTTTCATCCCACCCGGCTCCCACATGGCTAGCTTAGCCCTAGAATAGTTACATGGAAACTGTAATCATTTAAACACTGCCTGTCCCATTAGTTTCAGACTCTTATTGGCTAATTCTCACATCTTGCTTTAACCCATTTCTAACAATCTGTGTAGCACCACGAGTTGGTGGCTCAATTTCCTTTGTTTATAGCTAGAATCCACTAGCCATATATATACCATATTCATCTTTTTGGGTCTGAGTCATCTCACTCAGTATAGTTTTTTCTATTTCCATCTATTTGCATGCAAAATTCAAGATGTCATTGTATTTTACTGAGTAGAACTCTAATGTGTATATTGCCACACTTTCTTTATCCATTCTTCCATTGAGGGGCACCTACATTGTTTCCAGGTTCTGGCTATTACAAATAATGCTGCTATGAACATAGTTGAACAATTGCAGGGTAAAGTCTTTAAAGAGACAGAGTACAGATAATCATAGATAAAAAAAATAAGCCAAGTAAAAATGGAAAATTCACAAAGGATCTGGATTATGTGTATTATTGTTTTCTTTATTTTTTTGTGTGTGAAGGAGCTAAGTACAAAGAGACATTTCATTGTATGGGCTAAGCTAAATCAGCATGCATATTATAAAGGTATTATGACTTCAGAATCTGGGTATAAAGATATGATGCTTTGGAGAAGAGGTTCTTCTTTAGTTTTCACAGAGGATGAGACCCTGTGGGTTGCTTCTAAACCAATATGGTATGATAGACCATGCCCTCCTGAAAGGTTGCTGTGACCATCCTCAAAAACTTACTTTGCTCAACTGCCAACTGAGATGAACCTGGCACACAGGATATACCATGAAAGAACTTATTAACAGCACCCACATATAGCACGAAGCAGTTTGGAGAGAAAAAATGACCCATATTCCCAAATATTGTTTACATTTAAAGGGGATATGATATCGATAAGAATAATTTGCATTGGTATGGATCTTGCTTTATTGATATAAATTTAAGGTCAATCTTGTTATATGTATAATTCTGCTCTTGATTAAGGTATTGTGATTGTGTAGATCATTTAAAAATGTAATGTATAATTAGGAAATATAGGTTGGTAATGAGTAATCATCAATAATAGTCAAGCTTGTAGTCATGTTAGTTAAATTTTCTAGATATATAGAGATATATTTCAGTTAGATAGACATTCTTTATTTCAAAGACTACAGAATATGGCATTTAAAATGTTTTAATAACTTAGGGTTTTTCATGACAATGAGACACATCTGCTCTTGGCAGCACCAAGCTATTTCAAAAGGAAGATGGGCATCAAAGAGGCTCCTTATGGAGATGGTTAGCCATTTGGTCAAGAAACTGCATTTGCATGGTCTGATGCAAAAACTGGACATGCAGTATACACAGAGAGATGACTGCTGAACTTGTGTAAAGGTGAGATGGTCCTTCAGGGTTCCTGTTTTATGAAAGAATCTGTGAGACATTCTATAGGACACAGAAAAAAGTGACTGAACTGTCTTTAAAATTTCCTGCTTCATGGAAATGTCTTCTGGCTACTATGGGCCTGTAGGCTGAAGATAGATGCCCCAATGGTACAGAAAACTTTGAGTGACTGTCCAGGAAGCAAGATGTCTCTGTCATTTTTAGAGTTTTGGAAGTTGCTTATAATGCACTTCCTGTTTACCTAAGTAATATTATCTCCTTCTGGAGTCTTTGGGAGCTGAATAATTTATAAATATAATTTTCCTTACTTATGATAAAAGATAAAGTAGATATAAATATTGTAACTGTAATTCTTACTTGATACCTTTTTCGTTATATGTAATTTTACTGTGTTAAATCTAAAGCCTTCATTTTTGTTTAAACAGTAAAAGAGGAAATAGTGTAGGAGGTTCTTCTGTCTATGTGTTACTTTCATTGGTTGAATAAAGAAACTGCCTTGGCCTTTTGATAGGGCAGCAAAGGTACATAGAGTAGACAGAACTGAATGCTGGGAAGAAGGGCAGACAGAGAGCTGCCATGGAGCTGTCAGGTCAAACATGTTAAATCTTTCCTAGTAAGAAACAACCTCTTGATGATATACAGATTATTAGAAATGGGCTGAATCAAGATGTGAGAGTTAGCCAGTAAGAGGCTAGAATTAATGGTCCAGGCAGTGTTTAAATGAATACAGTTTCTGTGTGATTGTTTTGGGTGTAAGCCAGCCGGGCAGCAGGGACCAAAAGCAAGCCCTCTCTCTCTACAACATGCAATATCCATAACTGAAGTAATACCATTAAGATAGTCAGTTCTACATTTCACAAAAACTGGACTCAAGAGTTCATGGATCAAACATGATTTGTGGATATGACTCTAATAGTGTTTCCAGATAGACTTTGGGCTCATATCAGCAGTCTTGTTGAAAGGTGGTGATTCCTACCTTCCTCCACATGTTTCCATTTAGGACCTGAACCAATGGGAAAGTGTTTATCTATAATAAAGAGAGCACTCTTTCAACAAGACTTCCTGCTTTAACTGGGACATCACCTCCCTTTTTTTCTTAAACATCAATTTATGTCATTGTTCTTCCCAAACTACTGACATTTAGTCCAGAGGAGAATTGTATTGCAGCTTTCTTGACATGATGGTGTCCAGATAGACACCTGCACCACTGAGTAAACCAATTCTTACAAATTCTTTTCACTTGTCATACACCTTCATCAACTCAAATGCATTAAGAGAAAAAGGAAAGAAGAAATGTGTGGTCTGCACAAACACACATGCAGATATGTCTGTGTTCCTGTGACTAATATGCTCTTGCTTAAAAGTCTTACTCATTTCTAGCAATTATGATTTTAGGGTGTGATACATCCCACAGCTATACAATATCCAACCATGTGAAATAAACTTTTGGCACTTACATACACAGTTGTTATGTTCTGGGATAAAGAAATGGAAAGTGTAGCTTTACATAGAGAGGTGTTATACAATCTTGAAAAAATGGCTGTATAGGTAATAGGTTTCTATCATTTTATATTTTTTACTTATATAGGTATAAGTGAGACTCAAAAGATGCTATGGAGATGCTTATAAATGATAATGCACCTTGGGTCATGACAGACTGCATTTGTACTGTGGTGAACATATAACTAAACACCAAAGGATAAGAAATCAAATTATAACAGACATACTTTTTATACATGAGCAAAATATTTAAACACTGAACTTTAGTATTGTGACCTTGAACCCAAGCACACACATGATTCTCCTCCTGTGAAAATAAGGTTCCTTTATAAATGAGATGTTCACCACACACACTGTTCTAAGGAATGTGGCAGTTATCAAATAGAAATAGGACAAGGAGGAATTGTATCTAAATTTTTTAATTGATTACTTCTTTTCGGTGAAGAAATAGAGGCTAGTTAGTCTAATTATCTGAGGTTTTGATTCATTATTTGACCCTGAATCTTCTTATTCACTGACTCCTACAGTGAATAACAAACACAGGCATAGTTTTTAAAAGGAATTCTTGTACACATTTGTTCTGAGTAGCAGTAAATTAGATTCTTTTGTTCTGTGCAAATTTCACCTCACTGATGGTCATTCAAAGTGACTGTAGAAGATAGGTTTCTCTTCTGTTGTTCTATTTCCGTATTCCATGTATGACTTGTTTTCATGTTCTGTGCACCTTGAGAGTGTTAGAGTTACAAGGATCAGACTTACTGTTAATTACATTTGTATTTAATTTTAACCGAAACCTTATCAAATGGTTATTTTTATGGTCAATGCTTTTCACTCTTTGATGAATGGCTGAGGATCTCTGTAAATCTGCAGAAACCTGTTTATAGTAACCTGACTCCTTGGAGGGAGTGCAAATTGAATGCAGAGGATGCAAAGGGGAAAACCACTTAAATACAAGTGTCACATTTCAACATCACTTAAAATGCTAAAGTACAAAGATGGAAAAGAGATTTTGACAGTCCCAATGAGCTAGTGCACGGAACCTCAGTGGCAAAATCGACACTACCCCACATCATTTTCTTTCAAGAGTGCCTCCATTTTCTCTTTGTACTTTGAGACAGAGTCTTGATGTTTATAAGAACAGCAAGAAACCCAGTAGCAAATTAAGTTTTTTTTACTGTTGGAAGCATCAGATCTTACCCACCAACATCAACTATTTTGACATAAACTTGGACTTTTTTGTGTAAAAATTTTACAGCAGAGTGTCTATGTTCAGCTAACACTGAATTCTCTTATTTTAGAACTATTTTGAAGTTGGGGTTCCCTATTTCAACAATATTTTGCTCAATATGTTGCTTCTTTTCTCTTGGTAGATGGGAATCATACTGTTTCTTGATGACAAGTGTTGATTATGGTTGCAGAAATCACCATCATCATGTGTACTATTGTAACTATAGGGTCAGAGCCTAAGAAGGAGACAGTTTTGCTGTTGTTTATTGTTTATTATTGTTGTTATTATTTTTTGCTAAATTTATTCATTTATTTTACTTTCCCTCTCTTCTCTCCTCCCAGCCTCAAGTCTACCTTCTCCCTATACCCCCAATGCACCCCTCCTCTGTTTCTGTTCAGAAAGGGACAGGCCTCCCATGGATGTCAGAAAGGTATGGCATATCAAGTTGAGGTAAGGCTAAGTTTCTCCCTGTAAGGCTGGACAAGGTAATCCAGTATGAGGAATAGGTCCCTGGAAGCCTTAGGGACAGACCTTCCTCCTACCTCTAGAAGTCCCAAAAGTAGATCAAACAACACAACTATCACACATGTGTGGAGAGTCTAAATCAGTCCCATACATAGCGGTTGGTACTGAGTCTGTGAACTCCTATGAGATCAGGTTATATGTTTCTTTGTTGAATTAGGAGCGGCAGGGCTGTGTCCCTGGCACCTGGCCGCCCGCATGGCTAGCTTATGCCTGAAATAACAACACACAAACTGTATTCATTTAAACACTGCCTGGCCCATAAGTTCCAGTTTCTTATTGGCTAGCTCTTACATATTGTTCTAACCCATTTCTAATATTCTGTGTAGCCCACAAGGTGGCTTACCAGGGAGGATCTTAACCTGCATCTGTCTGGAGTGGGAGAACCATGGCGACTCCTTGACTCAGCTTTCTTTCTCCCAGAATTCTGTTCTGTTTACTCCACCCACCTAAGGGTTGGCCTATCAAATGGGCCTAGGCAGTTTCTTCATTAATAAGAAATCACTCCCACATCATTTCTTGTGGTGACCTTGACAATCCTCGCTTGTATAATCCTTCCTCCCTCTGTTCAGTAGGTTTATCTAAACTCCACCCAGTACTTTACTGTGGATCTCTTCATCTTTTTCCATCAGTCACTAGATGAAGGCTCTCTGATGACAATTGGGTTAGTTACCACTGTGATTACAGAAGATAGCCAGTTCAGGCTACCTATCAACCATTGTCAGTCTTAGCTAGAGTCATTCTTGTATATTAATGAGAGTTCCCCTTGTATGAGGTTTCTTCATGACCCCACAAAGTACCCATATCTAGACGTCTCTTTCATTATTCTCCTCCTCCACCCCCCCAACCCAGTACCTCGTGTTCCCATCTCCACCCAGCCCTGTCTAACCAGGAGATCTCTTCTATTTCCCCTTCCCAGGGAAATCCATGCAGAAGACACAGTTTTATAATTCTATTTCTGTTCTGATTCCTACTCCTCCACAATTAAGAACAATAGTTCTTAATCCACAGCATTTCACAGGGTGGGCAGGTGTTAGACCTTCAATCAGTATCCTTTCAGAAGTCCCTCATGAAAAGTGAAAATTCAGTCGTTTGCTAAAGTCACACCCTGCCTTTTATTTTTTTAGGCATTTTATTATTTTTATTTTTTTATTTTTTTAAATATAATTTTTTATTGAAAAAAAAA
>NW_026068186.1:1392236-1407190 GCF_014885135.2 Alexandromys fortis
CAAAGTATAAGGAAGACCTTCAAGTAGATATGGATATCTCCCTAAAGTGGGGGAATAGCATGCTCAGGACTATCCTGGGGAAGCTAGAAATTGCATTTCTGAGAGAAGGCATAAATGATTCACAAAAATTTCATCAATTCAGTATCCACAAATTGTACAAATATTAAAAGTCTCCCAAGTGTGCAAAAGGAAAAGATGAAAATCAAAGGTGGCATGGTGGCCATCATGTGTCTCAGCTTCCCTGGATCTTTGTCAGACTTCTGCCATTCCCATCACATATGGCTGTGCCAGACACCTGTGGTCAAAGGAAATACACGGGTGGCTGTTTCCTACATGTAGCAAAGAGAGCCTACACTTCCCAAACTGTCATTGCTGGCAGCTGGAACTTGACTCACAAACGGACGAGTCAGTATGTTCCATGGACAGCAACTTGGAAGTTTCTCCAGCAGATCCAAGGAATAAGAGGTTCTGTATTGTGTTTAGAAACTGTTTTAGGAACAGTTCAAATTTAACTTTTTGGAATAACCTCAGGGAAGTCTGAGCTCCTTTCCCAGGTCTAATCAAACAAGGCTGTGGTGCTTTACACATGTTTCTATTGACAGTGTCACGCCCACCAGTTCTGTAGTGTTCCCAGAGTCTTAAAGACTTATTCCTATATTCGGCACACACAAATATCTCTCTTATTGTCTCTTTTGATAAAAGGATATCCTATATGTTCTGAGAAATGTAGTTTTCCTTTGTTTCTAATCTGTCTTTTCAATCAGTTGAAATAATTAAAATATTTTTATTTTTAATTTTTAAAGATATAATGGTAGTAAATTAAATTTCACCTAACCTAGTTTATACTTGGTGTGATAGTTTGTTTAATTTATATTTCATAATAGATGAAAAGAGCAATTTAAATACATGGAGCATGTTTTCCTCAAACCTAGGTTGTTATGGAGAAAGCCGTAGACTCAACTTGAACTAATGTCTCACATCAAACATAGCAAACATCAACTTCACATCACCCAGGGAGCTTGCATTTTCTCAGAAAACACTGCCTATGACCAAGTCCTAAGTGTTTGGAAGAAACAGCAATTTACAGATTAGGCATGGCTTCTTCAGGAAGAAAATCTAACATTTACCATATCCCATTATCTGGAAAAATGGGCATTATTTTCCAGAGCTATGGATACTGTTTTACGTAGGTTTTATTAATGTAATAAAACACTGTGACCAAAAGCTTCTTGGGGAAGAAATAGTTTATTTTACTCACAGTTGCATATGACAGTTCGTCATCGGAACAGCAAGGGCAGGAACTACTACAGTGAGAATCTGAAGACAGGAGGGGTTTGAATTTTATATAATGAAAGACAATGATATCTTCATGTTGTGATAAATATTTTTCTAGGATTAATTGTGTAGAATAATAATGGTGCATCATTTATACTTGAATTCTTTGTGCCTTTTGTTCATCATCCCAGCCTCCAGTAAAGAATCAGCATTTCACACCAGAGGCACAAAATCAAGTCAGCAAACCAGCTTGACTGTGAGCCATGTAAAGTCAGCTCTCAGACACAGGCAAAAACCTGGGAAACAATATAAAAGTTTTTACATCATCAGTATGGCTATAGGATAGAGTCATTTCAGGTTCCCTCTCCTCAGTTGCCCAAGGTACTAGCTGGGGACATCTCCCTGGACACCTGCGAGCCCCTCTAGAGTCAAGTCTCTTGCCAACCCTAAGATTTCTCTGCTCCTGTATCCACCCTTCCTTTATCCCAATCATCCCATTCCCCCAAGGTCCCCCCGTTCTCCCCTTCTCACTTTTATCACCCTATTTCCCCTTACCCCCATCTTACCTCACCCCCAAGTTCCCAGTTTTTGCCCGGCAATCTTGTCTACTTCCCATATCCAGGCGGATGACTATATGTTTTTCATTGGGTTCACCTTCTTATTTAGCTTCTCTAGGATCACAAATTATAGGCTCAATGTCCTTTATTTAATGGCTAGAAGCCAATTATGAGTGAGTACATCCCATGTTCATCTTTTTGTGCCTGGGTTACCTCACTCAGGATAGTGTTTTCTATTTCCATCCATTTGCATGCAAAATTCACGATGTCATTGTTTTTTACCGCTGAGTAGTACTCTAATACGTATATATTCCACACTTTCTTCATCCATTCTTCCATGGAAGGGCATCTAGGTTCTGGCTATTACAAACAATGTTGCTATGAACATAGTTGTATCACCTTAGAACCTTCATCTGGCGATGGATAGAGATAGAGACAGAGACCCACACTGGAGCACCGGACTGAGCTCCCAAGGTCCAAATGAGGAGCAGAAGGAGGGAGAACATGAGCAAGGAAGTCAGGACCACAAGGGGTGCACCCACCCACTGCGACAGTGGGGCTGATCTATTGGGAGCTCACCAAGGCCAGCTGGATTGGGACTGAACAAGCATGGGATGAAACCAGACTCTCTGAACATGGCGGACAATGAAGGCTGATGAGAAGCCAAGGACAATGGCACTAGGTTTCGATCCTACTGCATGAACAGGCTTTGTGGGAGCCTAGCCTGTTTGGATGCTCACCTTCCTAGACCTGGATGGAGTGGGGAGGACCTTGGACTTCCCACAGGGCAGAGAATCCGGACTGCTCTTCAGACTGGAGAGGGAAGGGGAATGGAGTAGGGGGAGGGGGAGAGGAGTGGGTGGAGGAGGAGGGAAATGGGAGGCGGGGAGGAGACAAATTTTTTCAACAAAAAAATAAAGAAAGAAAAAAGAAAAAAAGATTAACAATGAATTTATATTGAAAAAAGTTTTTACGTCAAACATAAATATATCTGTATTAACATTCAGGACAAAAAATGCATACATTGTACCTTTTTATTAGTCGTGATTTTTGTGGTCAGAAAAACACTCAGTATAAGCATTTGATTCTCAATTAAATTATGCCTCAGCACAGAAATAATTAGAATAAATTTGAGAAAGAACGAAGTCTCTTCATTTTCTTTGCCAAACAGGAAGCATCCATCTTACAGAGTCCAAAATGGGCACAGAATGGTTTCAGTGAATGATGATCTCTGCTGCAGGGAGTGTCCAAAATCCTGCCAGGCTCACTGCCCTTGTTTTGTGAAGCAGTCATGATGGCGTTCTCGCCTCCATCATCATAAATCAGTATCAGTTCTGAAGGAACCTCCATCTCTAGTGCCCCAAACACCCCTGACCTCCTTTAATCACCTACATACAGTTATCTATACCCCTGTACTTACATACAAACTAAAAATAAAATAAATATTATAGTGGGCTAGCCAAAGGAAAACTGCGGCAGTGTGCTTATACTGAGGACTCAGACTTGCAGCAAAATCAATGTGTTTGCTTGTTAGTTCTTGGAAGCCCTCCCATGATTCCCTCTCCTATAGAAAAGTTGATACTTTGTCCATCTCATTCTTTTTGTTTGTTTATTTCTGTTCCAGGTGATGTTGATTTTTCTATCTCTAGAAGTTTGAATTAGATTATTTGGGCTAATTTCTGTATTCTTTAATCACCATGCCCAGGTTTTTCTTGGTGTTTTTAAATTAATATATTCACAAATGTATTTCCATGTTTAATAATAACATTATGCGATGTCATTAATTAAATCTCTCATCAGTCTATGTCTTTTCTCAGTTTGTTTCTATTTATTTTTTTTAGATATAGAAAACATCATATTTAATGAGGTAACCCAGACCCAGAATGAAAAATATGTTTGGATGCTCACCCCACTAGACCTGGATGGAGGTGGGTGGTCCCCGGACTTCCCACAGGGCAGGGACCCTGATTACTCTTTGGGCTGATGAGGGAGGGGGACTTGCCTGAGGGACCTTTTCTCCTTGTTTCTTTGTAAGTAGTCAGTAATTATTTACCAAAAGACACCATAAATTTTATGTTTATTGATGTTGAATTTTTTTCCTCTCTGTAAACATTCTCGAATGTTTGATGAAAATGAGTTATTTTTCATTCATTGGATAGGTTGATCTTTTGGAGGCTGACATTTAAATGCAACAAAAGGAACCATTCATTTAGGACTAATTTTGTTACCCTTCTTAATACAGTAGTCTCTGGAAACCTCGGTGTAAGGTTTCAAGAATTGTGTATCTTTTTCTCAGCAGGGCACCCGAAGTCACTTATGCACTGATATTAAATGGTGACAGAGTTCACAAGGATCTCCTTTCTTGGCCTTTGTCTGCTTTCTCCTCTAACCACCACATCATTCCTTAATTCTGTGCTTAGTGGCCCAGTGGCCTCTGATGCTCTTCCCATGCTGTTTCCTTCTGTGTCCTCTTGTCACTGAAAACTCTTGCCCCCTTTACTTTCACAGAAACCTGCCCTTTATCCTCAGCTCAGAAAAACCATTGGGCTCTTGCCAGGCTTTCTAACCTCTGCCAGTTTTTCTAACTGCTGAAGTTTGGCAATGCATCCAGCAGTAAGTAAAACCATTTCAAGTCTTGCCTTCTCTATATCTCTCTACTATATTCTCTCTGTGTGCTGTGCTACATTCAGTATATAAAACTTTCAAGTTATTCAATGTGTATACTATGATCCTACCATAATATAAAATTAACTGTGCTGAAATTGGCTCTTCACATGGACTTACATCCCTCTCTGTTCTAAATTAACTATGTGTGCATAGCCTCTGACCCTGTTTATCCTGAATCCACCTGCAGACTTCTTTTCCACCTATGCAGTCCATACCATGATATTATGAATTTAGACACTTGCTGACAACCCATCCAAACTGATCTTCTTATCCTTTGTGTGCTTGTGTGTACATGAGTGTGGGGGGGGGATTACTGTTTCCCATTGTGTTTTCAATAGAGAATTAGAATGTCCTATCATGTAAATTCAAAAGTTCGATCTTCTGGAAATGAAACAGAAATTAAAAATGAAACCACTCTATAGTCAAGAGGACATTTATAATTCAAGATTTTCCCACTGTGTAAGTGGAACAACAAGCCTGGACTTGAGCCTGACTTGTAAATAGAGTGTCAATCCAACCATTCAGTTACTTCCTGCATGTTACCTTTTCTTGTTTTTTATGACTTTCAACAGAACCTGCTGTTATCGGTTTGTTTGTTTGTTTGTTTGTTTGTCTTTTGACTTTGTGACACAAGATCTTTTTGTGTTTTTCTGGCTAGTCTTGGAACTCTTTTGGTAGACCAGGTGAGCCTCAGACTCACAGAGATCCATCTGCCTCTGCCTTTCAAATGCTGGTATTGAAGACATGCACAACCATCACCTGGCTGCTTGCTATTCTTTTGATTTATGATACAATTGCAAATTGCTTTATTTCATCTATGAAAATTATTTTATAATGTGTACCTTTATGAATAGATCATAAAATGAGCATCTCAAAAAGCTGATTAGTAATTTCCTGGCATGCTTACAGAGCACAGGTGTGAGGTCAGCTATAGATCTTCAATATTTCCCACACAGAATTATTTGTTCCCATTAATACAGTTTTGCAGGTAAAATGTTTACATGTACTGAAAAAGCACCAAGAACCTAGCACTGTGTAAGCTGAGTGAAAATCAAATTCAATTCAAATAACAATTCTTGAGGATTTTTGGAAAACTCTGCTCTTTGGGATGCTGTGAAGGGAAGGTGCAGCTGTGGGCTGAGTGGGATGCTTCTGCACCGTGGCTCATCTTCCTCTCTCTGCACTGGGAAAGAATTTGGTTTCTGAAGCCATCCAGATGTGAACTCACACCAATTTCTCCGTTCCTAGCTGTATGCCTGCTCCCAAGCAGGAAATCTCAGCACTGTAAGCTTCACTCATTTTGTTGTTCAAAACTGAGATAGCAAACACATTGCTGTGGGAAGTTATAGGAAAAATGATGTCACAAACGTAAAGAGCTTGTTTCCTTTCGTACTCAGTGTTATTGCCACAGGGCTCATACATGAATTAAACTGCCTTCCTATACAGGAAAGACAACTGCCTGAGGCCTGGTGAATCTACTACTGAAGTGAAGGAAATGTGCTATCAGATTCAGACCAGACGGATGGATGGGGAACCCGATCAATTGTTAGGAATTTTATCTGATGTAGGGAAAGGAAACAGGTGCATTTTATCACTAGCCAGTAAAGAATGAGGGATAGAAAAAGAAGAGAGAGAGAAACAAGAAGAAAAAGAGAGTGGGAGAGATAAGAGGAGAGAGGTAGGGAGGGGGAGATTTTTGTTTCATGAACACAGTTTTATTGACAGAGTTTATTTCTGATCAGCACACACTGTGTATAGATTGAAATGACACACTGAATCCCAAAATACAACTATTATACATACACATTGCTTCTTAAAATAAAATGAGTTGTTAGAGCATGAAACTTGATAAATTCTCATTTTATGACAAAGTATTAGATTAAGGCATCCAAGTGCCTAGAAAATGACATTCTACGCTGAAGAAATGTCCTTTTAAAGTAGATATAATTACTATTGTCTGAGCCTGTTCTTACATCCAAGCCAGCCTCAAGCTATTGCTTCCTTTAGTCTTTTAACCAGTGGTGAACAGTGCTCCTTCCATTTACAAACTGTGTTCTAAATTACACAGGGTTTCAGGGTTAGCCTAACTGGTACAGCTAAGTAGCCGGCTAGAAAAAGTGAGTGCAAAAGTGAATGAATGAATGAATGAATACAAGTGAAATAATAATGGCAATGATCATGTGTGAGTTCCAATCCTCTCCACCAAGAGTTCTAGGCTTTGTGATATAATTGTGTAATGAGCCAGTTTTATGACCAATAACAGCATGTGAAAAATTCCTTTGTTCTTAAACAAGCAATTTGCTATTTAATACATTCCTATAACAACCATAGTGTTAAAATGGATTTACCCTGTAATGGATAGAAGTGATTTTTAGACACCAGAGTGTAAAAAGTAAAAGTTCAAGTTCCAGAAATGGGTTACATCTTGGGAGATGTTGCCAGTGATTCTCATAGACTAGCTACTTTAAGGTTTATTGCCAATGCTCCAGGTTATCATTTGTAACTTGACTATCAGATGACATTGCTGAAGATACTACATACTGAGTCACAGAATGTGGAGGTATTAAACTGGGGCTGACCTTGAAGCTATCCCTACTGAATAGCTTTTAGAGTGTTGGATGCTAGCAAAGGAGAAAAGTCATCACTAAGCTTGCTCAGCTTTCACCCCTGCAAAGTACAGTAACAAGCCTGGTAATAAAAAACATCATGGGTATAAACAACTACTTTCTTGATGTGTTTAAGCCCCATTTTGCAAGATGAAATTCATCCTTGGTACCAATGTTGGGCCGAAAACCAGAGGACAGACTGATAATAGGACCTAATCGAAAACTCACTACTATTATTTTGATAAATGCAGATGGATTTAAACTGACTGTTAAGGACTTATCATTACATCCATAGATTAACGCAACTCTAAACCCTAATTAGAGAAGCTTCACTATTTTTTTTAGTGCTTAATACAAAGACCCACAACTGGCCAAGGTATATGGTATAGGAATTTGCAGAATGCTCAGCCCATACATGGGACATCTTTTTCTAAGTTTTGGATCTCACTGTGAAAGAAGTGGATAGAAAGACTGTGAGTCAGAGATTATGGATGAGTTCATGGAAACATTACCATCTGGACACAATGGGGAAGCTGTATATATGAACTAACAGCAGTTATAAAATAACCATATTGTCTATGTGAAGCTGTTTCTGGAGAATAAACAAGCAAAAAATTAATTCTAAGGATGCTTACCAGTCATTTACACCAGACTTTAATTTCCTAGGATATGTACATAATTAGAGAGAAATAGGAAGATATTACATGTCACATGGAACAGATGACCTGGCTAATTTTGAGAAAGAAAGCCACTTCCCCCCCCCATCACAGAGAGAGAGAGAGAGAGAGAGAGAGAGAGAGAGAGAGAGAGAGAGAGAGAGAGAGAGAGAACACCCTTCCCAATTACATGCCCTCCAGGAAGGGCACAATTCTCACAACCTTACCCCAGAGTTTCAGCTTTCAGGAAACAACTTATCAAAGGTGCAGAGAAAAGGGTCCAGAGAAGATGCCTCTTTTGAATTTGTCTTCTCTTCCAAATGCCTTACACCTCAAATAACCACCAGGAATGGCCAGCATACTTTAAGTGGCATGCCATATCCTGAACTCTTTTGGAGATATGGTTCACTGTGGCATACTCTGCTTTCTACTATGCTTGTAAAGGAATCTAGATGTTGCTGAGGTCTGGCTTCCGTGTAGGGAAACTGCTAATGGCATTATAAAAGGGGGACAAGGGGACAGGTGACTGTTAAGACTTTTCCTTCTACAGTTTTCCACTAGTTTTAAAGATAATATATATTATTTTCAGATATTTGGGAGAGTTAAATTTATACCACGTTAGGTTTCAGTGGTGTCGACAAAAGAGAAGCCAGAACTTCATTTTGACATGAGGACACAGCTAAAAGACAGTCCTCTATGGCACAAGACAATGGCTCTCTCTAAACACCTAATCTGCTAGCTCTCTGATGAATAACCTGCTCTACAGGATGGTTAGAAACAAGTTCATTTCACTTTAACTGTCAATTTCTTATACGTCAAATGGACTAAGACATATACATACTATGGTTATAAACAGATTAATATGTGCATACATACAATTATATATACATATAAATATATATGTGTGTGTGTGTGTGTGAATACACACATAAAGAGTTTGATTATAAGGAACTACCTTAAATACTATAGAGTTAGGGATCTCCAAACTCTACAAAGTGTCTCTACCTCTATAGACTCAGGAGAACTGAGTGGCCACAGCTAAGGTCAGAGTATCAGAGGAGAGCTGAGAATGCAACCACATTATATAACTCTGGGAAGGTGATGCCTCATTGTGAAGTGATGAACAGAAGACAGTGGACATCTCAGGTGAAAGTTTGTCTTTCAAGATGTTACTGTGATTTTAAGAAAAAATATTATCAATACTGACTTAGAAACCTCCTTAGCTATACATCATATGTGATATCATTCCTCAGAAATTCTATCATCCATAAAATGCCAGAGCACAGTTCGGCATAAGAACAGCTTCCATTTCCCTTATATCAAGACTTATCTTTGCTATCAATTCGTGTTTATAGCTATGACTCCCTTGGTTTATTCTGCCTCTGTTGTCTCAGAATCACAAAATACTTACATTTTCCCTAACAATACCTTGGAGTTAAACAAACCAGGATATTTCTCACACACTTCTTAAAATTCTTTCAATGCATATACTTTTCCCCCAGGTGAAACGATTCAGTCCACACAATTGTTCAACTTCTAACACATGTAGGGGTACAACTTTACGATGTTAGCACAGGGAGTCACTTTGACTCTGGAGACTCAGTGGTTAAAATGCACCATCTATGTTGGGTATAAAAGAAAGAATGCAAAATGCACTATTCTTCCCCACCCAGACTGCTTGTCAGGTGTTGACCCTTTTGTGTATGCAATAGTGGTAACATACTTCCTTACGGACAGCAAGGTACCTCCTTCACCACACTCTCTTTTCATCCTGTATTGGTGGACCAAATACTTCTGTTCTCTTCCCATTTATCTAGCATAGACCAAAGAGAACTCAGGGTCTGACAAGGGGCAGAATCTCACAACAGGCTGGCTAACAGCAAGAGAAAAGAGATTGAGCTCTCTATTCTGTTTTCTGATTTTGTCTTTCTCTGGCATGAATAATTCAGCCTTCCCTTCTGCCTCCTTTAAATACATACTCCTTATTTTGCACTTACAATTTGGGTTGCTCTATAATAGAGTTCTTAATTTTTGCTTTATATTAAAAATCATGAGTTCAAGTAATCCAGAATACTCGGGTTTGTACTTAATTAAACAGAGTTCTGAGGAAGAAAGTGACTCAACCCATGTTTCTGTGACACATTCGGTCATATATTAGGAATTTTGTTAGTGAAGGCTACGGAGATGTTATGGTGAACATGCTTTCTTTCTCATAGGTTCTGTGAAGCTGAGAGTAAGGCCAAACATCCATCAAAAGGTAGGGAATTCCATCTACAATATCTTTTCATTATTTTGTGGTCACTAATTTATTCTGCCTTCATAGAAAGAAGACCCTTATCTCATTGTAAAGCAACATTTCTAACAATCCAAGCTAATAAGGTGTGCTCACTCATGAACTTCTCAGGTTTTGTCAAAGCAGACTCTAGGAGCAGTGTATCTTCTGTGCACACTCATCTGTGCCCACAAATCAGCTGCACTAATTACCCAAAGTTGAGGTAGGTAGTGCTTGATGACAATAGCAATGAAATGGGCCAAAGGCAAGAGCTGTGACCTGAACTTTTACAATTATATATGCCGTGTCGTGATGCTAGCCAGTTGCCTTGGTTATTCACCATGTATAATCTCACTCTATAGTGGTCACAGGAGAAAAGAACAGATTTGAACCTTCAGCCTTCTGAGTAGTGTAGCAGCAATGGTTTGGTTCATTTTTATTCAACTCGCTGAATGCACTGGTCTGTGTCCTCCATCTCCTTTTATTATTTAATTCTTTCACTTACTGAAGTTATTGCTGACAGAATTATCCTATCGATAGAAGTTACTTTTCTCAGTTTTGAGGTCACATACTGATTAAATTCAATATTATGTCTACTATATTACGGTTAAGTTAGTGTGTTATTTTTAATCAGTGATTGTGCTTATTTGAAAGAATTAAATCATAATTAAAATAGTGGTTACATTTTTAACTCATGTTGTAAAATTTGAAAGCAAGAATATCCAGGTTTCAGAGAGTGGCATCCCAGAGAAACAGGAATATTGGACTTTGATTTTTCTATGAGTCTTTCGAGAGGTGGTCCATAAACATTCCTTAATAGTCAGTGTGAGCAACTTGTATTACACCTTCTAGTTTCCCTTCCCTTTGCAGAAAAAGAAAGATAAATCTCAGATGTTTTTTGCCTCCCAAGTTCCTTCCCAATATTAAGATACATTCTCAAGTTCCTTCCCCATACTTATAGTGGCTAACAGTCGATAGTTAAGAATCTAAAACCTAAGTAGGCTTGGTTACAAAAAGGGGCTTAAAAATGGAATACTTTATGAACAGTTCATTAGTATAGACAAATCAAGCTTATAATATGTTTTGAAGCTGCTGAAAACCTCTATAGAAAATGCATTAAGATGAGAAAAGCTTGTATTTAAACCTAAATTTGTAAACAGCAAACCAAAAGCATTACTATTTGTTTAGCCTTGGTTGCATACAAAGCTTAGACAGACTAGCAAGCCCACAGAATGGAACATAGTAGGCAACTTTCTGTGAATACGACAGATTTCAAACTTGTCTATCAAAAGAGAGGGTGATTTTCAATAAATAATCAAAAAAAAAGAGAGAGGGTGAATATTGTAACAACAGATGAGGAGCCCTTCTGTTTTAGTTTACTTTCCTAGTGGAAACTTGATAAATGTTCTGATTTGACATGCTCTCTTACTTTACTTGACTGAACTACAGTGTAACTGGCAAAGAACACTGTGGAAAATCAAAAAATTTAAGAGCACAGCACTGACATAATGGAAGGTGTATTTTGGGTCTAGAAAGACATCTCAAAGCAACAATGCTGACATATTCCTGTCTGCCTTGATATTTGGGATCTAAGAATCAGATTTTTATAGAATTACCTGAGAAAAAGTTTTAATTTAATAAAATTAATAAAATTTCCAAATGATTCTAGGTTTGTCATCTGATCACTTTGCAGAACAATCACCTATTACTGAAAAAGTATGTAATGATGGGTGCTGATTAATTTTGTCTTCTTAGTACAACTAATGATATAC
The DNA here is from genome assembly GCF_014885135.2 of Alexandromys fortis. Classification (NCBI taxonomy): domain Eukaryota; kingdom Metazoa; phylum Chordata; class Mammalia; order Rodentia; family Cricetidae; genus Alexandromys; species Alexandromys fortis. The sequence continues at coordinate 1,404,042 of NW_026068186.1, forward strand.
TATTTTATATGAATAAGATCAAATAGAAACCACCTATAATTAAATTAGCCAACTATATCTTAACTGAAGACAACAGATTCTTTAAATAAAATTATTTGTGTCTTAAGGGTATGGCAGTATAGAAAATCAATGTATAGTGATTTCTCAAAAATATACTTGGTAATGTTTCATTTTTCAAAGATGCCACTGAACAAAGACAAACATTTCAAAGAAGCATAACAGTTTACATTCCTATCGTCCCCTTTACCCAATTGCAGCCTTAAAGTGCAATTTCAGTCTTTAAAACATATTTACTTAATTATTTATTCATGTGTATGTATGTGGTGAGGTGTGTGTGTGTTTGTGGGGGGGGGATGAGAGAGAGAGGTAGAGAGAGAGAGAGAGAGAGAGAGAGAGAGAGAGAGAGAGAGAGAGAGAGAGAGAGAGAATGCAGTGGCCATGAAGTAGAAGAGAGCTGGAATTGCCGATGGTTGTGAGATACACTACACAGGTACCAGGAACTTAATCCTAGTCCTCTAAAAAAACAACAAGAGCTCATAATGGCCTTTGCTCTTTCTCCAAGCATTTTTCTTTTAGTTAGCAATTTTGTACATCTTAGAGTTCCAGCTACAAGTTCACGTTAACTCTGTTCATAGTAAACGTTCTCAGAATATTCTGAAGCAGGAGGCGTTTGTCTTCCAGGTTATTTGATAATAGTCAGGCATCTATGAGTGATCTAATGAAGTAGAAATAGTTTTTCATAGTTGTGCAAAACTTTATTAGCAGATATATATTTAATGTAGTTAAAGGGATCAAGGCAGGTTAATTATTTTTAATCTTATTCTATTTGTATTATTTAAGAAATAAGATCTGCTGATATTGATGCCTGAATACTTTCTTAACATGTGGAAACACAATTCATACAGTCCTTCTATCTAGTTGTACAAGTGTGGTCAGCTCAATAAGAAGAAACTTGCATCAGACTTTGTTACAGTCTGGTGCAGTTTACAGTTGGTGTTTATGGACTTCTAGATCAGGTAGTTAAAGCAAGACCACAGAGCTTTTGTAATGCCTATCCAATAGAGATTCATTTTCCTTCTACACAAAATGGTGCATCAAACAAATCGGCTGAGAAAGTGCCTGGGATAGACGCATTCTACTTAATTCAATGAGACAGTTGCTTCCTCTGAGTACACCGCAGAGCATTGCCGAATCTCCTCTATTGATTTAATTATATGGAGTCCAATGTTAATTATTTTGAATCTAGAATTTTTAAATCCCACAGATAAAAGTGAATATATAGTTCTCTTTCAAATTTAAAGAAAATTTCAGTAATAGAAACAGTTTGCATGGTTCTTAGGGCATGCAGATATGCTAAAGAGATAATGAATTATTCAGCTTTGTACAGTCTTGGGATGACATGCAGATTTAATGATCTGTCTGATTTTACTTTCCTGGTTTTATATTATTTTATAACAAGTTGTGTTTCCACAATGATTTGCATTAGGAAAATATATTCAGTAAGTTACTGCAACTTGCAAAGAGGACAGCTGAATTCTTCAGCATGTCTTTTAGTTCTTGTTTTAGAATAGGCATTGGTAAGTTTTTAAACTCTGCACCTGCCATATATAATAAGTAAATGGAAGCCTCAGTGTGCTTAGTTTTTCACTTGGGAATCAAATGTCAAATGATCACACAGAACCCAGTGTAAATACATGTCAACATTTCAGGACTTCAGGCTGTTCTAGCATCCTTCACTCTGGTGCAGACAAAATGCTGTGACAGAAGCCACTGGTTGTACAAAGCCTTGATTTTCTCTTTTTCCCCAGAGGGTCAGAAAAAAATCTATTAATTTGAGTGGCAAAGTGAAATTAGGGTAGCTTTCATTATTTCCAGCCATTTTATACCATGAAGAATATCTTTTAAAATCTCAAATATATTTGGGTTTTGACATTAGGCATAGATGTCCTCAAAGCAGAAGTACTACTGGCAGGACACAAAAGGGTGCGGTGGACCTGGCCTCCTGCTGTGTAATGCTACACAAATATGTCTCCATATGTATGCAAATGGGATGTACGTATGTATATATGTAGTTCCTCTCTAAGCACTCCTGGAACCGCAGCCATGGAATGGAGCATGTCTTCTTCCGCCCTGTTGATGAACAGAGCTGTGAGGTAACCACCTACACTACACTGAAGGTCAGTGAAGGAAAATAGCCTCACCTCCCACTTCCACCTCTCTTTACCCTGAACAGGTGATTTCCATGGACTCAAAACTAGAGTTTTGCAGAGACCCAGAAGAGCTGCAAACCATCTCCATCTGGGCCAGGGGTGGCCTCCTCTAGTGGCCCTAGCAGAAGAGCTGCTATGATGGTTGCAAGGGCAACAGTGCTCCAGTTGGTACAAGCAAGTGGGCAACAACTGGTACAGATATCTGTTCTTAAGCTGGAGAAGCAGGCTGCTCTGTTATGTTTAAAAAAAAAAAACTAGAGTTTTACATTTCTCTGTGCTTTAATTTGGTGAAAATACACCGGATAGCTTTAATAATTATAGGTTATGTAAAATTCATCAAGATTCTTGCTAAATTTTAAAACACTGGGTTTTCAAATATTTTAGGGTGTGAGCAAACATTTCCTGAGGGTTTTTGCAAATGTCACTAAAGCTGACAGTCTACATGGTTTGCATTGGGATGTTTTTCTCATTTCACTCTTGCAGTGGTAGTTTCAATAAGAGTGCAGGTGGAAAAAAATGCATTGTCAATAGCCTGAGCTTAAATTGACTGGAAGATGTACCTGCCATTTTATTATAAAATAGTAGCTTTGGAATTTGCAAAGCTAGACACAGAATCAAAATTAATTTTACATTCTATCAATTTTTCTTTCTCTTAGTTGCAGGTTGAAGAACTATTTTATTAAATATTAGCATTTTATTCCATTTTTGTAAATAATGAAAGGCAGAAAATTCAGCTAATTCATATTTTCCAATAAGATGTTGGAAGTGAAATGGATGTACTCACTCATAATTGGTTTCTAGAGATAAAGGTCAGTGAGTCTTTAATTTGATCTCCTAAAGAAGCTAAATAAGAAGGTGATCCCAAAGAAAAACATATAGCTATCCTCCTGATTATGGGAAGTAGACAAGATTGACGGGCAAAAAATGGGATCTTGGGGG
>NW_026068186.1:1407723-1431417 GCF_014885135.2 Alexandromys fortis
TTCGGCGGTGCAAGGAGCGGGGGGGGGGGGGGGGCGAGTGGGGGCTAGGCCCGGGGCGGACCCCCGGGACGCCCGCGGGGGGGGGGGGGGGGGGGGGGGGGGGGGGGGGGGGGGGGGGGGGAAAGGGGGGGGGGGGGAGGGAAAAGGGAGGCGGGGAGGAGGCGGAATTTTTTTTTCAATAAAAAATTATATTAAAAAAAGATGTTGGAAGTGGTATAACATTTCATATTTTATTGGTGTTTTATGTTACATTATACTTGAAAATGGTGTATCTAACATATTTTGAGGAAAAATGTCTACTTTCTGACTTGTGAAAGATTACTAATCTGCAGATCAGGTTTTGACTGGTTCCAGAGTAAAGGACTATGTATAAGTTTTCATATTTCCCCATCATTTTTTCTCATTAACTTATATAATAAAAGTCTAATGGGCAGTCTACATCTTCAATGATGGGTGGACTGAGAACAGATGTGTAAAGTTGTTCAAATCCTAACTTTAGACGTTATTGTTGGGCTGGTGATGAGGAGGCATTGAGATGGAAGGGTTTATGGCAGCCATATTGTCTCTCAATTGACCAGTGGGCCCTCTCAATAATGGCATGAATAATAACAATGCTTGCAGCTCTCCATCTATGGCTGTAGGTCTTCTCTAGAGTTTATAGAGAAAATTTATATGACTCCTTAACAGAAATCCTGTGCAATGGCTAGTTTTTGGCAATTTGACCAGAACCAAGATATACTTGATTAAAGCAAATCTCAATTAAGGAATTTCTCTTGATAGATTGTCCTATATACATGTCTGCATTACATACTCTTGATAAGTGGGAGAGGAGTCACCCTACTGTGGGTGCTGCCTCCCCTACATAGGTGGCCCCAGGTGCTATACAGCAAGCTAAGAAAGCCTTGGCGAGCACATCAGGAAGCAGTGTTCCTTTATGGCACCTGACTCTGCTCCCACTTGAGTTCCTGTCCTGATTTCCCTTGAGGATAGACTCTGATCAGGACTTGAGAGTCAAATAAACATATTTTTCCCCAAGCAGCCTTTGAAACAAAACTAGGACAAACTGTGTCTAGATTCTACTTTTATCGACACAAGTCAGTAGGTATCAATGTAATCACTTGTCTTTTGGAAAAAATAAGATGAGGGATCCAGGTCTTAAAATCTGATGTGGAGAGTAGACCCTGTTCTAGTCTCAGGCTGTGATGTGTTGTGATACAGCTATCACACATGTCCTTAAGATGCCCAAAACAAGCTGCCTTTGCAGACTAAAGTGTCAATGAAACACTTGCATGTTGATAGTTTTGATTTCCTCCAACTTTTCTTATCACCATAAACACAGATATCTGATTTTTAACTTTCCTTAAAGTTCCTCTGTTAATAGAGTCACACATGATTCCTGGTGATAGAGATGAACCTTCTAAAGGAAACAAGAAGGATCACTGGGACCACCTGAATCAGTCTGGCTCTGCCTTCCACTTGTCAAGAGCTTAGAAAACACAGATTTACTGAGCTCTCAATATTCTTGTTGCAAGGGAACTGAAATTAGATGATACTATAAAACATAACTCAAACCAATAGTCATGAAAAATTTAAGGATCTCCTCTCTGTCCTCTGTTTAGTTGACTGCTTTCATTAATTTAATAAGTAACCTTCTTACAGCTCAGAGGGTCCCTACTGTTACAGATCATTTAAGTTCTCAGGATCTGTTTCCATTTTTCAAACAGGATCAAAAGTGTTGACAGCTATTGAGAATGCTGAAGTCAGATGTAGTATGCTGTGCTCTGAAGAAAGCATCATTACTTATAATAAAAGTAACAGAGAAATTTTAAAATGCACTCATTTTATGCTCGTGTCCCACATAATCCATAAAGACATCTGGGCATCTGCTACACAGAGTGTGATGGCCTTTGATTAAAAACAAACACGTGCCAGGATTCATTAAGGGTCATTCTAGAAAATTATTACTGTCATGCAATGTCTCTGTTGAGTGCCTGGCAGATTAACAGAGACCTCTTGGGGGAGGGCAATGGTTTTTGCTGGCATGTCCTGATCATACAGCGTGTCCATCCAGCAACAACAAGCAGAATTCTTCCTCACTGATCCTAGGGGATTACTCCAGGATTAGGTTACTGTTTGATAGCACTATACAGTGCTGACCGTGCATGATTCCAGGAAACAGTGTTAAATTTTAACAGAATAATTGTAAATTTAGCTATTAGTAATAGCTGTCAGTTCCGCAGTTGAGATATTGAGGTGATTTTTAAATAATATGTTTAGGATCATCACTATGAGCAGTATATTGTGTCAAAATGCAATTGTTCATTTGAAAGATGGAAAGAAAAATTGTTAAAATGTTGTAGTTGATGAATGCAGTCAGCTTTAGCATGGTGTGTATTAAGCTTCAAAGATTCATCTATTGAAATTGCCTATACCCAGACAGACATGATGGCTGAATTCATTCTAATGAGTGTCCATTGGAACACAGTCTCCCCACAGTGGTGTGCTGGAAATTTTGTCTGAGTGTCATTCTGTTTCTTGACAGAAAAATCATAAGAAAAATGTCTTAGGAAATGTTTTAGCTATTATGTGGTGAATGATGAGAGCCAATTATTATAAATAAAAATGAATGTGTGTGTGTGGATTTGTATAGAGGAAAGAGAGAGAGAGAAAAGAGAGTGAAAGAAATGGGGCAGAACGTTGAGAAGTGTTTGCAATCCACTCTGAGGTTACCTATCAGTAAAGCACAGTAGGAACAATGTGTGCTCTTCATTTTTCTGATGAAAATGGACTGCCATCTGTATTCTATAAAAACTGACAGCTGTTTTAAAAGAAACTAACTCAGCAGAATTTGTTCTTCTATTATAGGAAAATTATCAAAATTTCTGACATAGTTATAGCATGGACTTCAAATATACTTAAGTACCAGCAAGCTTGAGAAATTCAGTAGTAAACGCCTACAAAAGAGATAAGACATAAGATAGGTTGTTTCCATTGACAAAAGCACATTTATGGTGAAATCTACACATAAAAGGGAGGTTGATCCCTCCAGAATTCATACAATACATACACAGACACCAAATTCTTTTTTTCATTTTTCATTTATTCTTCTCTTATATGTATATTAAATTTCTCTCCTCCCATCACAGTCACCTCTTCCACATTCCCCATCCACTCCTCTTCATTTGCTCTTCAGAAAAGGGCAGGCTTCCTGTGGATGTCATCAAGCATGGCAAATCAAGTTGCAGTGAGACCATGCACTACCCTTGTATTAAAGCAGGATGAGGCAACCCAGTAGCATGAAAGGGAACCCAAAAGTAAACAATAGTCACAGTCTTAGGAGACTTAGGTTAGAAGTTCCATAGAAAACCAAAGGTACACTATTATACATGCATCAGACCCATACAGGCTCTCTGATTGCCAGTCCAGTGTCTGTGAACCCCTATTAGCCCAGGCTAGTCCGTTAAGTGGGCTTTCTTGTACAACACCAAATTCTTAGCACAAAACAGATTTATTATCCAGAAGTGGCTTGCAGTGGGGTTGGAGAGGCTGCAAAGGCTGCAGCAGCAGCAAGTTCAAGCAGGCAAGAGCAGCAGCAAGAGATTAGAATTAAGAGAATGTGTTTCTGCAAGAGTGGGTTTTTAAGAGGAAAATGGGGAGTCTGCACTTGGGTAAATCTTGAGTTGGTAAACCCTGAATGGTAATGTTAGCCAAATAATGAATTTTGATTGTTAGTGGTGTGGGAGGTCCTTCTGTCTATGTGTTGCTTTTATTGGTTGATGAATAAAGAACTGCTTTGAGCCTGTGGCAGGGAAGAACAGAACTAGGCTGGAAAGCTAGGCTGTATGCTGGGAGGAAGAAGGGCAGAGTCAGAGAGAAGCCGCTGCCAGAGTCAGACATGCTAAAAATTTGCTGGTAAGCCACTGCCACGTGGTGATACACAGATTAATAGAAATGGGTTAAATTTATATGTAAGAGTTAGCCAATAAGAAGCTAGAGCTAATGGGCCAAACACTGATTTAATTAATATAGTGTCTGTAATTATTTTGGGGCTGAGCTGCCAGGAATGAACAAGTGATCTCCTTATATCATGTTAGACCTTGTTGTTTTGTCTGAGTAATGAGGAAGTGTCCAAATAAGGAAGTAGACTTTGGTGGTTAGCTTTAGGAATGTAATGGTTTAACAAAGGAAAGAAAAAGGGGTAAAAGGGCAAAACCTTTCTGAAATGTTTGCCATATCCAGGCTTGTTAGAATCCCTTCACCATGGTTTCTGGTATTGGCTTGGCTTTTTGGCAAGAAGTCACTCTTTATAAGAAGCCAAATAGCAGCATTTTCCCTTCAGCATCCACCCGGATTAGATCTGAAAACAAATTAAAATTTAAAAAAAAACAGGAAGGTAGAGTCACTCATTATTTGATATGGACACTTCCACTGAATGCATTTTTCTTTGCTTCATAGGAAGACAAATTTGGAGATGTTAAGAAAATTCAAAGCCTTATACATCAGAAACAAGCCTTGATTGTGGATGACAAATGAACTTGCTATAGTGACCAGCATAAGAGTTTGTGACTGTAGAGCCCAGAGACTACCCAGGCAGCACCTAGGTACAGACCATCCAAAGGAAATACCTAACCTTCCAACCATCGTAGATAGGATCACCCAATGTCCCTTACATACACACACCCATCCCCTTTACACTAGGACACCCCTAGACAAATGTCAATCAGGAGTCCTGAAACTTAGAAATCCCTCAACCCAACCTCTGCTGTTATAAAATCCCCACCCCAATTGTGTCAATCAGTTGACATGGAGAGTCGGAGTTTGAACTTGAATAAGAATAAACACTCCTTTCTTTTACACATGAGACTCAGTCTCCTTGTTGGTTTTTGGTGGGCTCTGTAAATCTGGGCATAACAGAGGAATCCAGTGATTTAAAGGAAACCAGAGCACAACTTTCACAAAATCAAACAGAAGGAGAAACTCATCCAGATAAAGGAGCAATGTAGCAAGGGAAATCTTTTCTGAAGGTTATTATTGATTAGTTTTGAATTGTCAGGTGTGATTTTACATTTTTTACAACATTTTATGCTTCTTTAGGTTTATTTTTATTATGTGTGTGCATGTCAGCTGGTCTGTCTGTCTGCCTGTCCTCTGTCCTCTGTCTCTGGGTCTGAGTACATGCATGTTGAGAACACTGTCTGAGGATTTGGAAACTGGGTGTTATTTCCCAAGAACTGGAGGTTGTGAGCTGTCATGAAGTGCTGGGAACTGAACCTGAGTCCTCTGTAGGAGCTACAAATGCTCTTAACCACTGAACAAACTCTCTAGCTGCAAGCTTTTACCATTTTATTAATCTGTATTCCTCATTGAAATAGTAAGCATTTCAATATCTCACCAGACACTTCTTTGTGTTTTTTCTGAGAATGTCGTTTGAATCCACAAGAACACATGGATTTTCTCTCTTACTTGTGATGTAAATTTACACAACATAACTGGGTGAAAGGAGCAAGCTTAGGGGTTATGAGATTGAACATGCTATTTCCAAAATCTAGAAATTGTATCAACTTTCGCTCTCCTGACTATTTTGGCAGCTGGATAGCAGGGAGATTCCACTTGAGAAAAGTCTTCCAAGAGCTACAGAAGAAACATTTGAGGCTGAAATTGCAGTTTTCCATCACTTTAACTCCACTTGAATGTGTTTTAAGACACATGGTGGGCAAGCAATATTACCCATTTTATGCTGCTCCTACGCCAGTGTTTCATACCAGAGATGATAGTTCTGGAACTGAAATGACAGCTCCCACTTCTGAAAGTACGACTGAGAGCATTATGTCTGTACTATGACTCATTTAAAACTGAATCCTAAGTTTCTTCAAAACCCTATGCACCCTTTCACAGTGCAGGGACAGACAGAATGGGACTAGCTGCCTTTTATTTTGAAATATGATCTACATTCTACTCTGCAATATTTATCAGGGTAATAATCTGAGTTTGACATTATTAGGTCTCATATAACTGAAGGCTCTGAAGAATTTAAAACTTTCCTTTAGGGGACTAGAGGGATGTTTCAACATGTCTGGCTGCTCTTCCAGAGTTTCCAAGTTCAATTCTCAGCACCGTATTATAGTTTACAACCATCTATAAATGTAGCTCCATAGAATCTTTTGGTGGCCAGCACCATGTTTGCTTGCATGTGGCCATACTTCCCACCATGAGAATAATGGGTTAAAACTCTGAACATGTATTAATAGATTTATAACAAGAAATTTAAATCATCCAAGACAAGAGAAAAATGCTGAACAAAATAATGAGCAGATTTCAGAGAATGTGAACCAATCAACTGCAGCATCAAAAGATAACATGATACTTTTAAAAATTCTCATAACTGATGATGTGAGCACACAGTAGACAGACAGAAAATGATCACACTCACAGTTCAAGACCCTGTGATGAGTAGAAAGAAGACTAATTAAGAGTCAGCTGCAAAATGTTCAACTCAAATACTAAGTCAAATCCATATGCTAGATTTGTAACCTAAAAGGAATTGCTAAGATTTGTTTATTCCTGCATTTAATGTCTGTGGATGTCCTCACTACCACATGGAAGACTAGGAGAGTGTGGCCAGCCATCCCTCTCCCATATCCTCAGGGCCAGTTCACCCATTACCTCCACCTCCAACAGGGTCAGCTTTATTGTATTCCACAGGAGAGGAACAGGACCTGCTTTCCCAAGTGCTGAACTGATAAGGAGGAGGATGGGCTCCCTTGTATGTCTCAGGCAGTGAGGGACAAGGAGTAAGGAAAGACATCTCTTCCTCACCCATGTCACCATGGGAAGGGGCAGCTCTCTTGCCAGCTGGAGGGGTTGGGGTAGGGTGGAAAGCATTTTCTCACCACCACACCACAGAGGAGGGAGACAGTACCAGCTATGTTCCAATCACACCCTTAGGGCTGGCACACCCGTGCCCCTGTCTACAGGGTCAACTTTCAGGCATGGCTCAGGGCCTGTTCTCCCCATTGCTGCATCTTGTAAGAGGTTGGATCAGATCCCCTACCTGCTGCAGATGGTGAGGGGAGAAGGCCATCTTTTCCTATCCATGCTACCACATGGAATAAAAGAGGATCACAACCTGCTCTCCCAATTTCATGCTCTAAGGGCCAGCTTGCCCATGCCCCTGCTAACAGGGTCGGTGAGATTGTACTGCCTGGATGAGGGGTAGGACCCTCTCTCCTGAGTGCTCTGTCCAGTGAAGGACCAAGTCTTCCTAGGGTTGTAGTCAGTGAGTGGTGGAGCCAAATCTGTAGAGCCCCATCCTCTTAGCATTTGGTGGTATCAGGAGCCATGGACAGCAACTGAGACCACAGCGCATCAGTTACAAAACAGGCCAGACCCAGACTTCACCGTGGCCATGGGTAAAGCCACCCACGTCAGCCTCATCTTCACCTCTTCCAACTCTTCAGATATGCCCCTGTCCACAGGACATGAACCCTTCTGTCTTTCTCTCTCTTCCATACAACACCACACATTTGCTCACCATAGTAGTGGCCTTCTGCCTGGTACCATAAGATGCCAGGTAGACCTGTGTCTTTTCCAAATGACCTGCAAGCTGTTTGAATTCTCTATTGCCTTCTGAATCCCCAGCAAGGTGTGTGATTTTTCAGGCTTGAGACACCATTTCGAGTTTACTTAGCTTGTGGAGAATAGTCAAGCATGTATATCGGTAATATCATGTCTCATGCAAAGGGCACTTCAATGGTGTGTTTTCTTTTTGTAAAAAAATATAGTAATTCTTGTGTCACTGCAAAAAAAAACATGGTATTGTCTTTTCACAGAACAAAGAGCTTCAAAAACATTTTCAAATGAGTTTCTGTGTCATTAAAATGAAATTGGAATGTCAGCAATTTGAAATCCTAATGGATTCACATTTATGTATCATTATTTAACTTCTGTGTGTGTGTGTGTGTGTGTGTGTGTGTGTGTGTGTGTGTTGGAATCTCCTAAATTAGCCAATGCTATGTAACTCTATTTCACCCTGAGTGCGCTGTGATGGGTTTACTAGGAGCTTAGGCCCCTTCACTCTTTTGACACGACTTCCACTCCATCCAAATACATACCTAAGCCTTTAAATATTTCTCTGACAATGTGTGTATTTGTTTAAGTACCTAGAAATATTTTCCCTTTTGTATCAGTACTATGTTGTACAAAGGTGTAATAACCAAACTCACAATTATTTCATGCAAATTGAGCTCAACAATGTACTTCATCAACTATGTTAAATGTGCAAATAATTTAGGGGGTTTTTTTGGAAAGACACCTCCCATAACCAATTATCTATGTATATTTTAAACTGCTTAATTGTCCATATAATCCGCCTCCTCACTGACTCATAGGACCAATGTGCCTAATTTTCTGCTATATGTCTTGAGTCTAAAAAGGCTTTTTTTTTGAGTGCACTCAAAGAATATTTTAGCAAATGAGCTAAGGAATGTACACTCTTGGTTTTGTTTATCACACACACATACATACACACATACACATACACTTATGTACACCTGAATGTGCCTTTGGGAACTAATGAAGGAATCAAATCACCCAGACCTGGAGTTAGAGGAGAATGTGAGTCATCCATCATGTGTGGGTGCTGCTATCTGAACTTGGGTCCTCTGGAAAAGTATCAAATGTTCCTGGCCACTAAACAAGGGCTCCTTCTATCCCCTTAATTTCTATTTACAGTGCATTCTATGCGTCTTTTAGTCCTAGCTTCCTTATTTATGCAGAAATCATAGCATTATAGAATTCAAGTCTTCTGATAATGGATATCTCTTCCTTATGTGTGTGTGTTGTGTGTGTGTGTGTGTATGCATATATGCAGGTAGTTGAGGAGGCCAGAGGCATAGGACCCCTCGGAGACAGAGTTACATGCAGCTAGTTGCTAGCACATGTGGATGCTGAGAATTGAACTCAGGGTTCTCCACAAAAACAGGATATGTCTTTAAATGCAGAGCCACCTCTCCAGCCTACTGTTGTGTAGCTTTCTTGTAGCAGAGAGCTCAAAGAAACAAGAGGCTAGCTTCATGTTTTTGTCATTAAAATGTAATTTTAATAAGATCATATAATTATTTGAAAAAACAATTACAAAATTTCATCTTTTAGAGTCCTTCAGAGAAGGGCAATGATATATAGATGATTAAATTATTAAACTCACATGAAATATCATTCATCATTAGCATAATTTTCTGTGTACATACTTTAATCTATGGGTATATAATTTAATTATAGCTTTATCAGGACAATGCAGCAAAACTGCTTCAGTGCTCAAGGTTCCTAATAAATCAAATCCCTCCAGCTGACACAGACTGACATGAGTTCCAACCTTAAAGTTGCACCAACTGAGACAGTATTCAGATTTGTGAGAGAACTACAATATCAAATACAACTGTGTCTTGATACAATGAAGAAATAGAGGAGATGCCTAAAAGAAGATGGTATTGAGACATACACTGGAAGTCAAGGAGATAGGGTGTGCCAGTGTGAGAAATAGCTTATGGAAAAGGGAGAGTTTGAAGAACTTTTGAGAAAAACACATCTTAAGTATGTGCTGGGCAACAGATCACTCTTCTCAGTTTGATGAAGCCTATTGATTCTTCTTAAAGGAAAGGGCAACATAAAATAGAAAATCAAAACCTTTAAGATGAGATCATGATCAACTAGTTTAAATAGTTGTAATAGGTATATTAACTATGAAGTTGTTAACATGTAAAAGATCCATAGACTAATCTGCAAAAACATCACATTTTAAGTGAAATTTTCTCTAATTTATGTGAGGACGAAAGCCCAAGGATTGTAATTCAGTCATGGCATTTTCTATGTTCATTCTGATGGGGAAAACCTAAATATTTATGTTTATAAATTATCTTTTTACACAAATTTAGAGATCTCCTGATATTTACACAGCACTCTGATTAAGAATCCAATGTGGAGCATCAACATTCTGTCCAGACTTTCTAGATTTACCTGAAGCAAGTCTCACTGTAACCTTGGTTATCTGGAAATCAATCACTTAACCAAGTAGTGACTTCAAGCTGTGCTTGCTCCACTTTATTCACTGAAACATCTAGAAACTTCAGAGTATGTTCAGTCAAGAAAATAAACATTTGTTATGACTTTCTGACAACACATGAAATTGTATCTTTTTTTATTCTCCTTTCATACAATACATTCCGACCTCTGTCTGCCTCCCCTGCCTCCCTTTCTTCCTCTTTTCCCAGCTTCCCCACCTCCCTTCTACCCCAGATCTACTGCTCATCCATTTCCCTTAAGAAAAAGCAGGCTTCTCACTGATATTAACAGTACACAGAATAACAAGGTATAATAAGACTAGGCATAAACCCTCACGTCAAGACTGAATGAGGCTGTCTAGTATGAGGAAAACGGTCCCACAAGAAGGGAAAATAATGTATCTTTTAAACAAAGATCTAGACTAAACTTCTTGTGTCTACACAAAAATCTGTAGATTTTACATCAGCAATATAAACATGGTCCTAGTAATTTCTTTATTCCTTCATCTCATTTTAGAATGTTCAATATTCTTCTTTATACTGATAAATGAGGAATTATTTGTCTTAGGTTACACTCACATCATTTAAAAAAATTCACTATATATTACCATCACTCACTAAAGCAAGGGATTCATAGCCTCATAAGAGGGGACATATGAGATCTATGACAGTATGCATTTTAATAATGAACCCATGTTTGGATATACTATAAAAATTAAAAATTGACTGCAGTATTTTTAGATATTTTGAATGGCATGTCAGGAAGAAGTTGATACAGGTAATGCTAAAAATATAACATCCTTTGTCACTTTATTATTCAGCAGTCTGGAACAATACAGAAATTAAATTTAGGACATTTTCTGCTTGAATTATTTGGCTTCATTGTCAAGTGAATGTCAATTAGGAGAGAAATCTTCTAAATGCTGAGGTGTGAAGACAGGTGAAACTTTACTGAAATGCTGTAACTCAAGCTGTGTCTTTGACATGATCTTGTCTTTGATCTGTGAGATGCCTTCAACTGTCTGCAGACAAATACTAGTGTGGATGTAGCCCAATATACCTGAACTGCATCTCTGCACATGGTAACTCCCTGCCCTGTCACTGTTCCATGTCCTTGTAAGGACATCAGGAAGTTATGACTCAGTTTCTTCTTTGTTGAAACATTGTCACATGTACGCAGAATATTACATCTCTGGCAGTTGACCAGACTCGGTTCATGGACCCTTAGGATTCTGTGCTTGCACATCTCGATAGTGCTTCCACAGGGAAATGATGAAAACTAATTTAGAAAAAATGACAGGCTCTTCACAAGTTTTTCATGCAAGGATTCCAAACCTTTATGTGTTTTGAATCACTTGACATGAGAAGCTTGCAAAATTCACTTAAAAGACATTACTAAAATTCACTTCTTATATATTATATTATAAAATACATTGATTAAAATGTATATTAAAATACATTATTTCTTTTTTCTCCAATAATATCTTTTTGTGGTTATAAATAATCCTTGCTCATAATCAAAATTTGAAAAACACAGATAATTATACAAAAGAAAATAAAAACCACTACAGTCATCCAGTTCAGTCACCAATCCATTAACTGTTTCCTCAATCCACTATTTTCTAAAACACAAATTTCAACAGCCATTTCAAATTCCAAGGTGAATATATATATATGGTGTATTATATATGTATGTATATATACATAATCTTTCATTGTCCATATCTAGTTTGACCCTTAAACATTTGTGTATGTGTGATAATGCAATGATAAATATTCCTGAGCATTAAAAATACTTTCATTTCATTACATGAAGAAATGATGATTTAAACAAAAATTTGATACAAAATGTGAACTTGAAATTTCAGTAAAACACCAACAAGCCACACCTGCACTAAAATCTCCATGTTGCTGATCATCTCAAGGATCATGGAGAACTGGTCTACTCCAAGTCTGGCACCTAATAATCTTGGGCTGTCTAACCTCAATAAATAGCCATTTTTGCCACTTCTTTTGTGTTACCTAAAATCCTTGTGCTTTCAAAACAAACCCCTTTGGAGTATACAAACTTTCTGCACCTCCTTCCAATCCAAAGCTAAGAATATAATCAAATATCAGCTAATATGGATAGCAGAAATTTCCCTTTGCTGTAGCCGGTCTGTCTGATGATTTCACCAGTGTCAGGAGTGTGTCTTGTTCTATGGGTAGATATGCCCTGCTTTTCCTCCCGTTTCCATGTTCACCAGATACCACATAACAAACTTTCACTATGAGTTGAATGAAAAGTAAAAATGCCTCAAATAGTTTAAGTCAGGGACTAGATACTCACACTTCATTTTGAAGCCTTCATATAACAAGAAAAAGAGGGGTCTTGAAAATTCTCAAATCAAATTTGATGGCATTGTAAGCTGTGTGCATTAAATCTGAGCAAAAGGAATTACGGGACAATAAAGAGGTAGTTCCAGAAAATGTTATATAGGTTGTTATCATGGCTAATTTTATTGCAACTTTAACACAGCAAAGAGTCACTTGGAATGCCACTCTTAGATGAAGATCTACAGACAATTCATGCCTACTTAGAGAAGGAGAATTAGCCTTCACCAGCACGAGTCTGCTAATTAGTTATCTCATATCAACTGGTCAGTCTTTGTTATATGTGTATGCATGCATGCATGTATGTATGTATATATGAGCAACATTAAGTGGAACAGAGTGTACATTTATACATTCATTTCTCTGTGTGTGTGTGTGTGTGTGTGTGTGTGTGTGTGTGTGTGTTAGTAAAGAAGAACATGCATTTGGGAGTTAGGGGATTGAGGTAGAAGATGACATGGGAGAGTTGGAAGAAGGCGATGAAGGGGAAATTGTGGAAATGTAGTACACACATATAAAATTTAAAAAATAATTTAAAAAGCCAGAACAGGATCTTAAATATAACCTGGTTTTGTGGTGGAGATGTAACTGAATATATTCTCACATAATACCATACAGTCATCTGAGTCCTTCAAATACTTCTGAGAGGTGACAGAGGACAACTGGGAAGATCAAGGGATTCTTTCTTACTCGCTTTTTTGTGTCAAGACTGTTCAAACTCCTGTATGTGTCAATAACTAAACAAAAACAAAGGAAAGAATGTGTTTGGAAAGTATCAATAACATTACAGTTCAAGATAAATTTTATTTTTGTTTTGTCTGTAAATACTTGTAATCTTTAGGCACCAGGTGTAATGCTGACTTTATAGACATGACAGAATCTGCCAGAGATCTTCAAGTCTGGAGGGAAAAAAGAAAGCTACATGGAGATAGAGTAATAAGGTGTGGGGAGGCAGAGGGGGGAGAGAGGATCCACATGCTTCAGAATTAACCTGATGAAGAGAGAAAAGATAAAAGCTCTATATTCACTTACATTTTTCTGCACTGGAACCGAAAATAACTATCATTAAATTTTGGTGAATTTTAATTAAAAGAAAGCTTTTTATCCATTTTCCCTAACTAGACTTTGCTATGGGGAGCAAATTAATACAGATGTTGCATAAATGCACAAAAGAGAGTGTATTGGGTTTTGGCATTTATCTATTAAGAATATTATGTGTATGCTTGCAAAGATTGTTGAGGATGGGGCTAATGGCTCTTACTATAGGGAAGGTGGTTAATTTCTGATGACTAAGATAATGTAATGATAGGTGATGTGGGATTCCCTTCTGCATATGTGTTGCTTTTATTGGTTAATGAATAAAAAAAAAGCTGCTTGGGTTTGTGATAGGGTGAAACAGAGCTGGGTGGGGAAAACTAAACTGAATGCTGGAAGAAAGAAGGCAGAGCTTGTGAGAAACCATGGAGCTGCCGCCAGAGTCAGATGCACTGGAACCTTGCCAGTAAGCCACAGCGATGTGGCGATACAAAGATTAATAGAAATTTGTTAACCAAAGATATAGCTAGCAATATGCTTAAGCTATTGGCCAAACAATATTGCAAATAACATAGTTTCTGAGTGATTATCTCAGGTCTAAACAGTCAGGAAGGAACGAGCAGCCTCCCCCAACAAATAGGTGCTTGAAGCGTTGAAGAAGTGTGGTCTCATTGTCCAAGGCACATGTTTTACTTCCAGTGAGATACGTGTAGAGAGCATATGAGCTTTAGTCGGGAAGGATAGAGTTGTGGGATGCATGTTGTGAGCATATGAGCTTCAGTTAGCAGGACAGAGTTGACACTAATGTCTGCTAACTCTAATTTCTGTTTCTGTTGGAGGATAGTATGTACACTGTGTATGTATGTACACTGTATGTATGTACACTGTGCAGGTTTTGCAGTGCCCAGTCATTCTTATTTTTCTAAACAGACGCTCATAATCAATGCCCTTGAAAGAAGACTTTCTGTCAATATCCACCAAGCACCATTGGAGATGCTAACCCCACAAATGCTGCAGGCAAAGCAGAAAGGAGCTGCAAACTGCTTCCACCATTTGTGTTCCCTGTCCAGCTACAAACACTGTTTTTGTATCAGCCATTTATTTCTTCTTTTATGAAGTGAGCTGGGCTCTGAAGAGACTGCGTTGGAGGTGAGTCGGGTTGAGGAGGCACAAGTCAAGTGCTTTATATCTTGCATGGTGAAAGGGAGGCCCTGGGGTGATGGTCTTAAAAACGATTTTTAAAACATCTGACACCTTTGCTTCCTCAGCAAGCACAGCACAGCTGCATGGGAAGCTGGGGCAGCTTTAGAGTGCGGGTGTAATGAGGCTTTCTGCTTCTCTGACATGCAGCTTCAGGAACTCCTGACCACCCTGTGCGTGCCCAGGGCATGATCATCTCTCTTCTCTTCTTAGCCTGCCCTGTGCCTTTCCTTTGTCTTTTTTCTTGCTTTGATGTAAGTACTGCACAAAGATCGCTGACTGTTCATGATCCTCAATGAGACAGAAGCCATGACAGTGGAGTGGACACTGCCTTAGCTGTGCCAGGCTGCTTCAGTAAGTCTTTTGAGCAGGCTCTTCCTGAAGCACATGTGAAGTGTTCTTAGTGTGTTAGGGAGAGACTGACTTAGGATTTTCTAATTATAGCTTAGGTTACCTTAGGTATTTCTCCCCATCACGTTTGCTTGTCTTCCACCCCCAGGTATTTCCAGAATGCCAACTTTCATCCACAGGTGAGTCAATCAGTGCTTTTCAGGATATCTAGGGAAAGACATATCTGCTTCACTTGGTTTGCATGCATGTTGTCTAGCTTCCTAAGTAACACTGAACAATCCACTTAATATAAACAGAACTTATATTTCCCCTCATCATCACTGCCTTACACATTAAGAGCAAAAGACTGAGCTCTCACTCTACTTGGTGACATCTTTCATTTTTCATGTCTTTCAAAGAGTGTTTCCACTGATACTCTGTTGAGTCTCTCTCTCTCTCTCTCTCTCTCTCTCTCTCTCTCTCTCTCTCTCTCTCTCTCTTTCTCTCTCTCTCTCCTATACAATAAAGAAAAAAAATATTCCAAAGCCTCGATCCTTAACCTTAACCACTGTCCCCAAAATGTTTATAGTCGTAGAGATAACTCTGTTACCTTCTGTGAGTTTTGTTATTTAGTTTAACTCTTTATTGAACAGACTTTGGACATTTTAGATATTTGAAACAAAAAGTATTCTTTTAAAAGTCAGGACAATTTACAGTTGAGCTGTAATTTTATCAGACATTGTACAGTTCTTCAGAATGTCTCTGTATCAGGTAGAGAACAAAGTGTCATGTTCTCTACCTTTGTCATGATTGCTCAACTCTTCAGTTCTGTCTGTGAGCCTTGGCCATGAAAATGAAACAAATTCTCACTTTTTCATCAGGTTCTATGAATTGCATAGCACACACACAGCCACACACACACACACACAAAGTAATAGAAGAGAAGGTAGAGAAATAAGGAAAGAAAAAATTCATGATGAGTAGACCTCACTTTTCAGGGGATTTTTTTTTATTTTTTGCATGGAGAGTTATTTCATCTTTTATCACACCGCACAAAATTCTTATCATAAGAGATAGTAAAATGTTGTTTTAATGGATAATAAACTATGTATTTTCTCAAAAAAGCAAGATTGAATAATATATACTATCAAGTCTAGAAATTATTTTCAGTTAAATGATGGAAAAATTTTGGTTGTTCATTCTTTGTTTATTCTTTGTCAAGTTATAAGATATTTTGGTACCATTAGATAAATCAAAGATACCAGAAATACTCATTTGTGGCCACTGGTGGCTTACTGTGTTTTATAAACATATTAAATAAGCTATCAATTATGGTATGAAATTTAGAAAGCATAATTGGGAAAGATCAAATTAAATCATATTTTTATTGTTGTACTGTATCCTTGTACTGTACATATGGTGTGCATGGGGTCTGTGCATGTATAGAGACTGGAGGAAAACTTGGTGGGGTAAGATTTTTTTTTTTCACCTCAAGTTTTGAGGATCAAGCCAAGATTATCAGGCTTGTCTGTCATGAGGCTTTTCCTGCTGAGCTATGTCACCCGGCTGACATCAAAATTTAAATGAGACAGTTATCCACAGCAGGACGGGATCAGTAATAGAGCTTATTCATGACAGTGTGAGTTATTAAATTATTTTTGAGAATTTTATGCACAAGACCAATGGATTTTACCATCTCCCTCTCTCCATAATTCTTCCCACATTCCCCCAAAGATTCCTTCTCAAAACACTCCATTTTCAAATTTACCTACTCTTCCTCGATAAAACTACTTATAAGACACCATATATTTTACAGAGTACAAGATGTTTCTGGGTTATCAGAGCCTCGGGATATGTTGTGTTAGAGATGCCCCATTTGAGGATGGGCACATGATGGAGGAAGGTCATTGGTTAAAAAATAAAGAAACTGCTTGGCCTTGATAGGTAGAAAATTAAGTAGGCGGAGTAAACAGAACAGAATGCTGGGAGGAAGAGGAAGTGAGCTCAGAGGCCATGCTCCCCTCTCTTGGGCAGAAGCGATGAAGCAAGCCGCCAGGTCAGACATGCTGAATCTTTCCTGGTAAGACTGTTGCTACACAGATTATTAGAGATGGGTTGATGGGGATATGAGAATTAGCCGGTAAGGGCTAGAGCTAATGGGCCGAGCAGTGTTGAAATGAATACAGTTTGTGTGTTGTTATTGCGGGGCATAAGCTAGCCAAGCGGCCGGGAGCTGGTCTGTGGGAAGAGGCCCACAACTCCCACAACAGGCACGCACAGTCATGTGTTCGCTGAACTCTAACAGCCTGCCTCTACTGCAGAAGTCCCTCTATGATGAGCGAGGTTTACAATTAAGAAAGGCCACAGGCTCATTTCTTGGCTCCATAGTGTGAGCTTCTCGTCTCTAATTCTCATAAGTTATCCCTGTCCATTTATGCAAGAAACACCAAGTTCTGTATATTTCCCTGATGTGGGCAGGAGTCAAAGATAATTCTAAAATCATGTAGCTCTTCTAAGGGTGCCTGGGAGCTGGGTATCTCTTTGGATACAACAAATGAACAGACAGCACAAGCATCAGTGGAGAAAGAAAGGATTTCAGTCACTTTATCTTCCACAACAAATCCCCAAATGTGTCTCTTTAGAGCTAAAGATTTGATTCATTTGTTAAAACAATTGTAAAATTTGGATTTTAAAATTAATATGAGTATTTACAAGGCCTATAAACTCTAGAATGATATACAGTGTCTTCCTTTTTGTTTTGTTTTGAAGATATAAGGTTAAGGAGTTTTGAAAGTACCATTATCATCTGAAAGCAATGATTGTGACTGGTAAAAGAAAATACCATGGGGGTCTAGAAAGATGTCTCTGTGGCCAAATGCACTTACTCGTCTCTTGTAGAGGACCTGAATTCTGTTTCCGTCATCCCTGTCAGGAAGCTCACAATGGCCTGCAATGTAAGCTTCAGGGCACCCAATATCTATAGCCACTGTAGGCACCTGCACTAATGAACACAAACACTTACACAAACATATATATGTATAAGAAATATTTTACCTCATGGAGATCAAATTGAAGGCACAGCCCTGGTGACACCTCAGATACTGAGTTCAGTGATGGTGTCTGAAGACAACTTAGAGACTGGAGTGAGCAACTCCAGCTATGGCCTTGCAGGTGGACTCTGACCTACAGTACCTCCAGACCACGACTGCTCTCTGTGTGAAAGCAGATGGTTTACATTTCCAAGCACAGCTATTAATGCATTCAACGGATACGTTAATATACTAGTTCTTATTCATGACGCATGATGTCAACTGTATATGACATGCCTGTGAGATGATTTAAAATTTCCTGATCCATTTTACTTTTCCAGGGAACAACATGCAGATATTTGTAGCTGCATGTTTAAAATGTGTATAATCTCCATCACAGTTTTCAATTTTTTCCAGTTAAAGATGTGTGAGCACATTTAAAAACAAAGTTGACTGAAGCTCCTGCTTCCAGGCAGTAGCTAGTACTGCGTAGAGAGAGTTAGAGTGAGCCTTGAGCAAGGGAGGAAACTTCCGGGACCTCTGTGTGGAGTCAGAACCCATGCTCCTTCTCCAACATAATGACAGGGGTACTATTTTGGGACTTGCATTTAGCGATTACTTTGCCTGTATTAGGCACAGTTCTTCTGTTAAAATGGCACCATGCTGATGATAGCCCTTTTCAAAGTTAAGGCAACTTTATACCACACTCAGGAAGAAACTAGGAAACTCCAATCAATATCGTTAAGAATTTTCTACATTCCTTCTTACCTGAGAAACACTGGTCAGCATTTCTTATGGTGCTGTTTTGCTTGATTGTTCTTCTTTGTGTTGTTTCTGTGGTCACTTCTCCACTATTTTTTTGTCTTTTTTCTTTTCTTTCTTTTTTTTTTCTTTTTTCCTTTTTCTTTTTGTCTTTCTTTCTTTTTTTGTTTTTTGTTTTTTTGAGACAGGCTCTCTCTGTGTAGCTTTGGTGCCTGTCCTGAACCTATCTCTTTTAGAACAGGCTGACCTCGAACTCACAGAGATCTGCCTGCCTCTGCCTCTCAAGTACTGGGATTAAAGGAATGCACAACCACCGAGAGGCTTACCCTCTCAGCTATTGCTTAGGGTCTTCGCTGGGGTCATTCTTGTGGGTTCCTGGGAAATTCTCTAAGGCCAGATTTCTTGCTAACCCCATATACAGAGACTCACAGTCAAACACTATCCTGTGAGTAATAGACCCTGAAGCATTCAGCTCTAAATGGGATGTCTCTATCAAATTCCTCCCCTCAAAGCCCAGGAAACCCCAAGAAACAGTAGGCAGAATGAATGTAAGACTCACAGGGTATGGAAGACACCAAAGAAACAAGGCTGTCAAAATCAGTGGGATTGACACACATGAATTCACAGAGACTGAGGCAGCAAGCACAGAGTCTGCACCAGAGGAAGTCCTAGAGGTGAAAAGAGAAGTGTATCTATGCCCCCACACCGAATCCAGAAGCTATCTCCAGCTGATAACCACTTACAAATGAAAATTTTCATTTCCCCAAGGGAGTCTCACTGGGGAAATAAACTGCTCCTAAGCAGGCTGCCCACCCAGCAGTAGATGGCCAGCAGAGTGTGATCTCAGTGATGGCGTCTGTGCAGCTTCCTTTTCTCACAATGTTGTGTCAGGGCTATTTAGAAAAGTTTTCTCAGTTTTTAATTTTATTTTACACACACACACACAGTTTTTTCTCTCTCTTTTTACATTACAGGTCCTTTGCAATTATATCATGGCTTCCAGCTCAATGGTTATACAAAACGCTTATGTGCAAAGGAGTTGGTCTCTATGTCCGTTTTTGTTTCTTGGGCCTATCCTTGGGCTCTTTCCTTTCTGTTTTATGCTTTGTTTTGTCCTCTTCCTATGCGTTAGTTTTGTTTTATCTTAATATATCTTATTTCTTTATTTTCTCTTAGAAACATGTTTGTTTTCTATTCAGAGACAGAAAGTGGACAGATCTGAATGAGAGAGGAGGTGGGGGGACTGGGAAGAGTAGAGGGAGTAGAAACAGTAATCAGCATACAGTATAAAAGAAATAAAATCTATTAGAAATAAAAGGACAGAGAAAACCTAGGAAGCTGTCAGGGTTTCTTAATACAGTCAAATAATAATCTGTATATATTTAAACCAAATTTTTAAAAGTCATAATAAAAACAGAAACATGTAGACATCATCCTTATAAGCAGAATAAATCCATATGTTGACAGTGCAGACAGACAGAGAGAGAGAGAGAGAGAGAGAGAGAGAGAGAGAGAGAGAGAGAGAGATATCCTGGAATCCTCACACACCCATCTCATCACATCAGCAGCAGTTCCATGACTCTTGCATCCTATCCAAGCATGATGGCCACCTAAGCCAGACTTAGGACTCTCCTATGTCTTCTGAGACTCTACATAGATTCCAGTAGTTTTTCAGCTTCCTGTGGCTCTCAGTCAAAGATTCAGGTTAACTACACAACAGATTATTTGTTGGTGTTTTGTAGAATAGGTATTAGACAAGTAAAACTTAGTGTTACTTTTTACATTATATGTGACATTTCAGAAAGAATGTTGAGTTACCACAGGCTTTGGGGACTCTCCTGTACATAAAATTATATATATGTTCTCAAGGTTCCAATCTATAAACTACAACTTCAGTATCTTTGCAGCACTTTTGCTTTTATGTTTCCAAAACACAGCTTTGGGAAAGAAGCACAGAAAGTGCTTGAAGAGACAAAATGAACACAAACCATTAAGGAGCAAGTAAAGTATATTTTAAATCTCAAAGCAACAAATTCACAGACAATAAAGAACCAACAGACATATTAAAAGATTTACTAACCTATTTATTGAAATTTAGATTTACAAAGGTGGATGCCATGCATATTTCTCAACAAGTAAATGACAGGTGGGAACATGTAAGATACAATAGTCATTTTAGTAACTATTAGTAAGTACATAAGCTCTTTCAGGTCCATCAGAAAAGTAACTGGGAATTTAAAACAACCCAGAAATGTGCTTCCTATGCTTAAGATTTTCCTTCTTCAAGCAGAGATTATAGAATAAACAGGATTGTGAAAGAGACCTAATGATTGTTATATATTGTATCCAATGAATGTAAATGAGAGAGATATAAGTCGTTAGCATCAGTAAACTCCCTTCTGATCAAAACTCATTTACCTTTTGAAGGTCTTTTAGCCTTCTTCATTATTGTTTGAGCCATGGAAACCCCATCCTTCTAACTCAGAGAACTTAGTGATAACATGTTCACTGTAGTTCACTGTCAAATTTGGTTATTCTTCTCTTATTGCCTGCCCCCGATGTTTAAAGACTTTCTAGGAGAAAACTGAGACTGAGGTATTTAAAGCCCAAAGCTCTAGTTCCTAATATGCTTTTGCTGGCTCTGATAATTCTTTGTTTCTATCCAACAATTATCTTGTTGGTTTGATCCTTAAAGTTACCAGATTATTTGCACTGGTCTATGTGACTTGGTAGGCAGAGCTTAGGGAATCCCACACAAGACAGTAAGAAAGGATTTTGAAGGAGCTAGAGAAGTTGAGGACATCATGAGAACACCACCCACAAAATCAGCTGAGCAGGATGTTTAGGGACTAACAGATACTGAAGAAACAATCAGGGAGCCTATATGGTTCTGAGGTAGGCTGTCTGCACATATGTTATGGTTGTGCAGCTTGTTGTTCTTGTGGGACTCCCAACAGTAGGTGTGGCTGAGTCTCTGACTCTTATGCTCTTGGGACCTTTCTCTCCCAGCATTGATATGACATCTGTGTCTAGTCTTGCTGTTAATTGTTAGGCCATGTCTGCTGGATATCCCTGGTAGGCCTGCTCTTTTTAGAAGGGAAACAAAAAGAGATGCAGATCAGAGAGACATGGGAGGATGTATAACCTAAGGAAGAATGATGGGATGGGAAATTATAATTGGGATGCAGTACATAAGAAAAGAATATCATCATCATCATCAGAAAGCCCCACAGCATCATGCTCAGATTGCCTTGAAGTCCAAGAAATGAAAGCAGTGATTTATTTGTTATAATTTCTCTAAGAAAGGTGATGACAAAAACATGGTAATTTCACTGGCCTTGTATCAATGCTGGAATAGGGAATGTGAGTCTATAAATAAATATCAAGACAAAAATCAAGCCAACAAACAAGCAAAAAAACCTTTGCTAGTTTAAGATTTCCTACCTAGGCTTTGGGTATTTGATAATTGTGTTGAAACAGTTGATTTTACCAGAAGCACATTTCAAGTACTTGAGGAACCTATGCTATGGCCTATATTTAGATTTGCTATTAATATTGGTTTGAAAACAACACAAATTCAGGAACCAAACTTCACTGTCAGGTACAATTATCAGGGAAGGTTTAGAGAGGACGGTACACTCCTGCAGCGACTTCCACAACTTCTTTTAGTCAAGCAAGCTATTTTTAAAACTTAAAGATATGTAATCAGTTTAGTCCTGTCAGTTCTTTCTCTCTACAAAGACATGGGAAATTAATCGCACAAGTGGTAACTATGGCAACGTTACAGAATTGACTTGACCAAAGTTGTCATACTTTGTTGATAAATAATAATTGGAAACACAGGGAAATATCTAGCACTTCAATCTACTGTTTACCAATATCCTTCATATGCATTATATGTTTTCTGATGCTTATGTTTTGCTCAAGGTCCCACGTGTGTTCTCTTTCTGTGGTATGTTTTATCTGTAGCTATGAAGGTAACTGAAACTGTATTAAGTACACATGAAGAACACCTCACACATCACAGATCCAATAATTTGGATTTACGGCAGTTGGATTTGTTGAGTCTGCTTCACATTGTTTCCTTAGCTAGTCTTGAGCTCCTATGTTTAATTTATTTCAGGGCCTCAGCTTCTCCGGAGTATCTAAGAATAAAGATTCACACTGCTATGCCTGACGGAGTTAATGAAGTTGATACAAAAGGCTGGGAAGCGCATGTTGTGACCCTGGAAAGGTTTTATTTATTATGAGAACCCTCGTCCTGGCTGAAACGGAATTACTTCTAATTTTCCCTTTAAGTTGTGAAAAAGAGAAAAACTCCTGATATTAGCCCCATCAGAACAAGGCTCTTCATGAGATCTACCTTTATGATCTCAGTTTACCTTGATCAATTCCTAAAGACCTTCTTACCAATACAATTTCACTGGAGTCAGAAATTCATGGATTTGGGGAAGACACCCCTCAATTCATGCAACTCACTTCTTTTGTTAGGAGAAAAAAAAACCTGAAGTCATGTGGTTTACAGTTTATTTGGGAATATAGTCACTCTATGGTCCTTAAGTACTATATCCACAAACCACGAAAATTATGAAATGAGCTCACAATAGATCAGCCCCACTGTCTCCGTGGAGGGCTGATCTATTGTGAGCTCACCAAGGCCAGCTGGACTGCGACTGAAAAAGCATGGGATAAAACCGGACTCTCTGAATATGGCAGACAATGAGGGCTGCTGAGAAGCCAAGGACAATGCCACTGGGTTTTGATCCTACTTCATGTTCTGGCTTTGTGGGAGCCTAGTCAGTTTGGATGTCCACCTTCCTAGACCAGGATGGAGCGGGGAGGACTTTGGACTTTCCACAGGGCAGGGAACCCTGACTGCCCCTCAGACTGGAGAGGGAGGGGGAGAGGAG
>NW_026068186.1:1431791-1441153 GCF_014885135.2 Alexandromys fortis
GGTGTCATGCTGAGAATTTTACCAGCCGTATTCAGAAGGACACTGTCTGCAGCTTTCTCGTGCCTGTGCCTGAGTTTGTTACAGTGTGCTATCACTGACTGCAGAATGAAATGTAAAGTCTTTTCTCTCTGGTTCCTTAAAGAGTTTGTATTAATTCTTCTTAAATGGTTGGGATTTATCAATAAAGCAATCGAGTATGTGAAAAAAAATTATGAAATGAAAATCTCTGAAATAAGAGATACTAAACATTTTCAGGTTCTTTTTCTTGTTCTAATCTGTAAACTTATAGCATTTGCACAAATGTTCACTGTATCCAGTATTAGTAGCAATAGACATGAATGAAAGTCTATGGGATGATGCTTTTAAGACAAATGCAAGTTCTAAACTATACATGACCTTTGGTTGTGGTATTTGTAGAGTTTCTTAGAACTAAAATCCCAAACAAGCCTAGAATCAATTATGTATTTTATGACATTATTTATGACAAGAAAAATCATCCCTTTACAGCCTATTTTAGTTCTTATGAAATATGACAGTTTGAGTTCAAAATTGATAATGATTTTCAGTAGGACTTGTTCGGGTGAGGCATGTGGATCTGAAAGAAAGCTTCCTTGATGGTTTCTGGGCAGCTCACAATTTTGTAGCTCTCACAAACACATGAAGGAAAACAATTAAATGGAGAAAGATTAAATTTGGTTTAGTGACAAAAGTTTTGCTGCATGGCTACCTGGATAATTGTCCTTGGTCCTGTGGTAAAAGAGAGAATCTCTATTCATGGCGGCAGGAAGAAGAGGTGAGCTAATAATGGACACCTCCTCCCTTCTTTTGCTCCACCTAAGCCCAAGCTGTTGGACGGTGCTGATCATATTTAGGGTACCATCTGAATTTATCATCTGTGGAAAACCCTCCCAGGAACACCCACTGTACCCAAACATTTTGTCAAGTTTTTCTCATCACAATCAAATGGCTACTGTGTTTCACGTTTCTCAGTTTCAGGCTCCTATAGAAGCATACATTTCACTAGCATCATGTACATTCATGGCTAACTTAACACGCTAGGGTTAATGAATCTGTCTCTGTGCTAGGTATCTGGTGGACAGAGCTGTACTGACAAAGTTTTTCTGAGATGTTTTCCAGTTTCAATCTGCTACTGTGAATATGGTAGACAGGAAAAAAGAGTGATATGGGAAAAGATATTAAATATGGAGTTTTGCAAGGCCTGCAGGATCATTCTGTGAGCACAGTCTTCTCATTTTACACACTTATAGCAGCTCAGAAATGCCACCCCACTGATCCTCATGGCTGCTCACAGGGACACTGACAGACTATTAAAATGGTAAGTGGGTCTGGTTCTAGCAAATGGTTATCTATGTTAACCTAGGGGCAAATGAAAACGATCCTGACAGAGAAATGGATTTATATTACTTTCCAAGGTGGGAAGATTTGACAAGAAAATTAAAATATGACATGCTTACTGCCTCATATAAGAATATAATTAAACCAGGCTGAAAAAAGACCAGAAAGGGACAACAGCTAGTTAATCTAATGATTCCTCCAGGAAGCTCAATTTGTTTGGAGCAGAAACATTAACAAACTTTCCACAGTAATTTTATCTTTCACCTTTCTGTATGTTTTCTGCAAGCAGACAAAATTATGTCTAAATCTGTACATAGCAAGCAGAGTATTAGGAGTTGTGTCTCTATGCTCCTATCTCAGTAAAAATGTTACATGATCTTCTCTGTAAGAATGCAAGTGATTCAGATTTAGGATAACTCTATAGAGTGTTAGTGAGTGTTTATTTAGGGTACAGAGGTCTAGAGACATAATGATCATTTGGAGACCATTTTTTTATTTGTGCGGGTGCCTTTTCCCTTTGTGAAGACTACTCAAAAATGCTATAATGTCTGATTTGACTTAAGGCTCACTCGAAGCAATGGAACCCATTCCTGATACTGCTCAGGTGACCAAGAATCAGAGACTAGATAGCCCAGAAACCAAGAGTAAAACCAATACTACCAGTCAAAATAAATTTAAAAAGATAGATAAATGTAACAGTAAAATAGCTGTAAGTAGTTGTTATACTCATAGTTCAGTGCCTCATTCAGGCTTCTGCAGAGATACTTCCATCTACAGCAAATGGGAACAAATACAAAGACTCATAGCGAGAGAGAGAGAGAGAGAGAGAGAGAGAGAGAGAGAGAGAGAGAGATATCTTGGAACACACATCTCTAAACGAGATGTCTCCATCAAATCCTTTTCCCTCCCCTCAGAGCTCAGAGAACCCTGCAGAAGAGTAGGCAACATGTCTAAGAGCCAGAGGGGATGGAGGACACCAGGAGAACAAGGCCAACTAAATCAGCAGAGCAAAGCTCATATGAACTCACAGACTGAAGCAGCAGGTACAGGGCTAACACGGCACCAGGTCCTCTGTGTATATATTATGGCTTTTGATTTAGTATTTCTGTAAGACTCCTAACTGTGTAAATGAGTTAGTCTCTGATTCTTGTGCCTTCTCTTGGGCCTTTTTCCTTCTGTTGGTTTGCTTTGTTCAAACTCTGTGTTGACTTTATTTTATCTTGTTGTATTTTATTTTGGTATATTTGGTTGTTATCTATTAGAATCCTGTTCTTTTTTAATGATAGACAGAAAGGGAGTGGATCCAGAGGGGAGTGGAGGGAGAGTGGAAGTGGGAGAAATGGGGACCAGGGGCTGTGATTAGGATATATTGTGTGAGAAAAAAATCTATTTTAATTAAGGGGGAGGAGGAAAGGAACCTTTAAAAGGTGAACTCTGGATGGAAGAAACTGTGGGTAGACTGAGTTTTATCTCCTGACCCCACTTCCTGTTTTTACCCTTTACTTCCTGTATATGAATGAAATGTGATCACTCTGCTCCCTGAACCTACTTCCTATTCTCACCCTTTGCTTTCTGTATATAGATGAAATATGATCACTCTGCTGCCTGGCCAGCCTCACATTCCTGCCACCATTCCTTCCCTGCCATGACCAACTGTATCTCTTCTGGAACTGTAAGCTAAAATAAACCCTGTTGTCCTTTTCTTTTTTTTAAAGGCTTCATATTTGAAAGATACTGGAAAATTTAGAAGTAAGAAACTTGTGTTCTTAAACAATAAAATATGCGGAAAACGAAGCCATATACAAATTCATGTGATGCAGCCTGGGCTCACCTCTACTTTTTTATTTGCATGCCATCTTCACTGAACCCTAATATAATTAAATGCATGAATCAGAATCTGATATGTGTCAGCTCAAGTTCAATTCCTCTGTGTTTTGTGTCCTGAGTGTGGGCCATCTCAGCAATAGTGTCTTACTGTGAAGTTCTAGGAGGTAGCAAAGAGCAGTAGCAATAGGAGATGTTTTGTGAGTCTCTTTGACACCCTTAGTTAACAGCTCAAAGGGAGGTTCCTCGTGCTTGTAACTGGGACTTAGGCAGAGGTACTCTCTGTGTAAGGAGCTGAATACTATCTATCTGAAGGGAAACGGCAGCAGTGTGCTGCTCAACTCGTTGTCCCATGGTTCCTTTTGTCCTTGATTGACTTGAAACTGATACCGGTGTAACTGCACGACTTATGAAAATCATTAGTTTGTTAATGTGATAAAAACACCATTCGGCACACAGTATGATACCATTATCACGTTATAATCACTTAAAATAACATTGCAGACATGCTTATTATCACACCATTTGGAAGTCATAAATGGCAGCGTGGACGGAAAGCATGAAGCTACATCTCATTCTGTATCACGTGACTTTCCTGCTGAGATGGAGAAAGCCTGAAGCATGAATAACTCTGATTATGGACAGGCTGCTGCTATGCAGTGCAAATGACTGCCAGGAAGGACGAACCAGCAGACTCATCTCAAATGAGGCATGTGTCAGCCTCCTAGATACCTAGACTTAAAGGTGGGAATGAGGAATCTTAACTGCAGCTCAATATAGATAGGGTTAGGAAGCATTTGTTACTCAGGACTGCTGCTTATGGGAGACTCAGCTTGATACTAGGAAAAAATTAACTTCCGCGCAACAACCTCCCTTTTATTATATGACTGCAATGTTCTCAGAGACTTACAAAGGCTTATTATGAAACAAGATATGTTTTATAGACCTGACTTAGTTTCGAATATCAGAACAATGATTAAGAAAACTTTACAGGAAAAATATGATTTATATTTTATTGAAAAATAAAAGTTAATGATTATGACATAGACAGTTTTAAAATGCTAAGTTTCACAATTAGAAGAAAAAATAATCTCTAAGGCAAAAATTAAATTTGTGAGGGTTTTCTGTAGTGCATGGAAGATATGATCACATCCTGGAGAAATTCCTGAGGACTTGTGTGTGATCCTCCTTTATGTCCCACCTTGTTGTCCATGAGACATGAGGAAAGGGCTCAGTCTAAAGAAGCATTCTTGTGATGATGGTCTCTGGGAGATATCCTCCTTAAATTAGAGTAAATTGTAAGGAACTGTTCAATTCTCTTATGGTTTAAATAATTGTGTTTAAGAGCCTTTTCCTCCATGATTTGAACAACTATTTCTAGCCTCATAGAAGAATAAATCAACCAGACTGAGTGTGTGTACCAGTCAGAAAAAGGAACTAGACCTCTGTCTCTCAGGAGCCTTGTATGCCAGGAATAGAGAAGCCATGCCATACTGACGACCAGCTGAAACACTGAACCACCCAGGGTGCAGCTCAGGCTTTTAAGCCTCCCCGGAGCTGGAGGTTCAAGATCGTGTATTGGGTTCACACTTCCTCCTTTGCTGAGGACTATTGGCACTGAACGTGGGATCAATAAATTCAATCACTCAAAACACAAGTGGCTCATGGAAGCCAGCATCCTGAAAGTATCAGAAATAATCTCATTCTTTGTATTTAAGTAAGAACAGAACTGAACAATGGCCTTAAGATATTGCAGTTCAGACTTTCTGAATAGGGGTCTTAATCAGAATTCCTTTCCCTCCTAGAGACACATTTGCCATTGGGCTCTGACTGGATACTGTGTATGGGAATAAAACTATCTTCATAAAGAAAAAAAAAAAAAAAAACAAGAAACGAGTGCCAGGCCATGTGGGACATGATCATCAATGTGACCGCAGCCCACTCCATGAACATCTGCAGCAGGCAGTGAGATATACTTCTCAGATTATGTAAAATCCAGAAAATACTGTCCCACCCCCCATCCTCAGGGACAGATACTGGAACTCATAACAGACTAGTGTTAGGAATGGAGAAATCCCTGGCAGATAGAGATGGGTTGAGCAGTAAAATTAAAATAAGAAGCAGAGGTTTGAGATGTCACTGACAGCTTAAAATCTTCATCAGAGATTACATGAGCAGATGATCTCACTCTGGGTCATCCAGCTTTATCTGTGTGTGTGACTGTCACAGAAAGGATAACGAGTGATATCACCCGAATAAGGTGAAGAGGACCAAGTGCTTAGTACATACAGTGAGTTCTGTCAGTTTGAACTTACTCCATTTTAAAGTGAGCTATTGTCAAGTCAGCAGCGGGAAGCATAAAAAGCTTATATTTTTTGTCTAGCTTTCTTCCCTTAAAAAAAGAAGTGATAATTAGTTTTAATAATAGGAAAGAGTTAAATTTTCCTAGGAGACTACTCAAAAGATCTGTATGGAGATGTCACCAAAAATGATGAACAATACATCATTTCTAAACTTTTACTATATTTTGTATTTTTTTCTCAAGGAAACAAAATAATTTTGCTATTTATTCTTTTCCTGTGATGATCTGAGTGCACAGATGAGTACAGGAGGGCTTGCTGAAAGGCCACTGAGCCATGGTCCCTGCCTGCACCTGCTGGTCACGGCTACATCACTGAGGTTTTGGATCCTGGAAAATAGTACAATCCACTTTTGATTTTAGTTTTATCTGGAAAACTATATTCTGAAACCTCAGATACTCAAGTGTAAAAAAACTCAACACAGAATAAGTAAGAAAATTGTTTGTTAATTTTACCCATAACGTATTTTCTAAGTAGTTGTCTGTTTTTCTTCCTGTATCTAATTTTGCACCCATGTTAAACAAAAAATTCCATACTTTAAAGTGAATCAGTTATGAAACACACAAAGAAAGATTTTCAATGGGCTTTTAAGATGATGGGCATTTTCTATAAAGTTATTGCTAAAATACTGCTCACATTTTTGAAATTTTTAATAGTTTTATTTATAAAAGCAGTTTACCTTCAATCAGTTAATGACCCCTCACAGGGGCATAGCCAGTATAAAACGCTCTGTAAAATGGAGTGGTGCAAAGCCTTTTCTTTGCCAGGACAAGGGGACATGTTACATGGGACAGACTAGCAATAAATAAAGTAAATTAAATCTAATAGTGTGTCAAATAACAATAACTTCACAATAGAAAGATAAAAGGGAAATTAAAAGGGAATAATTTGACTATTTGAAAGATAAAAGTTATCCTTTATCAATGATGACTTGATCTCTCCACAAAGATTTCTTGTAGTAGGAGCTGCGGGCTGTGTTCCGCCACCCAGCTCCCACATGGCTAGCTTATGCCCTGAAATAATTACACGGAAACTGTATTCTTTTAAACACTGCCTGGCCCATTAGTTCCAGCCTCTTATTGGCTAGCTCTTACATATTGGTCTAACCCATTTCTAATAATCTGTGTAACACCACAAGGTGGCTTACCAGGAAAGATCTTAACCTGCGTCTGTCTGGAGTGGGAGAATCATGGCGACTGCCTGACTTGGCTTCTTTCTCCCAGCATTCTGTTCTGTTTACTCTGCCTACCTAATTTTCTGTCCTATCAGGTCAAGCAGTTTTCTTTATTAGTTAACCAATGAAAGCAACAGATAAGATACAAGACCCACCTCCATCAATTCCTTCAACTTGGAATGGAAGTTTTAGTTTTTGTATGCTATTATATAGAAGCAGAATCAAGGATTCAGAAGTCAATCCATTTTGCAAAGCAGACAATTCTGGGCTTTATAAAACTGTCATGCATTATCTATGACTTGTCCTTATCCATCCTCACAGACTAACCTTATAACTTATGGCTTCTAAGGCCTTTTATAAAGCATGTTAAACACAGAGAATATTTCTGTACACGCCTGTGTGGACAATCCCCTGAGACTGAGAGCCACTTCCAGTTTCCTGTCACCGAATCATATCTCAGAGGAAAGCTCACCAAAAACCTCAGTGCATGCTGTGTACCTAGAATAAACCGTGTTCGTTGCCCTTTCATCGCCAAGGTATTAGTTTACAGTAAATGATGTGTCTGGAAACTCACGCCTGACAAAATTTCAATAACCTTTAGCTCACTCTCTTTCTGAAAGACATTTGGTAGATATGCTCTTATACACAGAGCCTGTTGTGGCTGCTGAACCTCTACTTTCAGTTACATAAATGAATCATTTAACCTCCTTACCCTTTAAAGATAGGAATAAATTGTTCCCTGGACTATTTCACCTACTGAAACGTCTAGGTAAGATAATGTCTACAAAACAGAGTGTCTCACTGAAAATCAGTTCACTGCATTTTGACTCTAAGGTGAAAATGAAACAGAAACAGAGATGGGGGATGAAGGCAAATGTCTGTGACTTCACAGAGAAGGGGAATTTAAGCAGAGTCAGTGATTCCACAGAGATGGGAGATGGATACAGAGGTCTATGACTTCTGTGAAGAGAAGCAGAGGTCTATGTCTTCATCGAAATGGTTATGAAGGCAGTTATCTGTGGTTTCATGGAGATTGGGGGATGGAAACAAATAATTCTGACTTCACAGAGATGGAAGCAGATTTCTGTGACTTCACTGAGTTGGTGATGAAGGCAGAATCTGTGATTTCTCAGAGATAGAGGATGGAGGCAAATGTCTATGACATCACAAAGTTAGGTTACGAAGGGACATTTCTTGCCTACAGAAGGGATCCTACTGTTCTGTGATTCCTCAACAGTTGAAGAAAAGTTAAATTTACTTCTCTCTTTCATGTATTTCTGACGATAGTAAATATTTTCATTGACTTTGTACTTATAGAGAAATTCAAAGATTACTTCCAACTTTTCCAAGGCAGATAACAAGTGTAAAAATGCTTGAGTAATTAACTTTGGGGGGGTTGGTTTTTCAATTCAGGGTTTCTCTGTAGCTTTGGGGCCTATCCTGGAACTCACTCTGTAGACCAAGTTGGCCTTGAATTCACAGAAATTTACCTGCCTTTACCTCCCAAGAGCTGGGATTAAATGTGTGCACCACCACCACACAACTTTTCTATTTCTAGTGTTGACACAGATCAGCAAGATAAGAATCCCTGTTCCATTCTAGAGTTCTCTAACAAGTCTAATCACTCAACAAAGCTGGCAAGTACTCTGATAGCTCACTGCATTTTTCTAAAGCTTTCCTTCTGCTCAGAAAGCCAGCATTGCTTTCCTTTTCTTTATTTATTTCTTTCTTCCTTCCTTCCTTCCTTCCTTCCTTCCTTCTTAACTTTCTTTCTTTCTTCCTTTCTTTCTATTAATTGTGGTTCCCCTCTCTTTCTAGCAAAAGTTGTGGTCTCATTTCCCTATTTCACCCTCTATGCAAAGAGCACACCCCTGGCCTGTTTTCTGGATCCTGGTGCTTCCTTCAAGCCTTTGTTCTACAACTCCTGTCACAGGCTCTGGCCCACCATACTGAGCTGTTTATCTTTCCAAAGTCAAATTCCAGACCTTTGCCTTGTGCACATCACCTCTGCCAGGGATGCCCTTCCCTTCTCATCGACAGTAGTGGTCAGATGCTCTGGATGCAGGCTCTGGCACTGTCAAAATTCAGCCACCCCTTCTAACCACATGCTTTTGGGGAAATTTATCAATTTCTATGTGTCA
This sequence comes from Alexandromys fortis, assembly GCF_014885135.2. Classification (NCBI taxonomy): domain Eukaryota; kingdom Metazoa; phylum Chordata; class Mammalia; order Rodentia; family Cricetidae; genus Alexandromys; species Alexandromys fortis. The sequence continues at coordinate 1,440,647 of NW_026068186.1, forward strand.
TTACCTTAAGTATAAAATAATTATGATCAAAACACACATATCAAAACCAGCAACCTGATTAAATGAGGTTATTTGTACCAGGGAAACTGGCACACACTGTGAAATCAGAGCATCTCCTGTCAATTCTGGCTTTTGTCTAAGTCTTTGCAAGTTCATAAACCTCATTTCCTTTCTTTGAATCTTTCTTCCTGTTCTCTCTGCTAAAGGTGGTTTCTAACACCTCATTTCGATTTAGTCTTTTTTCTTACCCATGAAGTATAACAATCTTTTTGCTTTTTTAAAATTTTGTTTTTTACCGCTGAGTAGTATTCTAATGTGTATATATTCCACACTTTCTTCGTCCATTCTTCCATTGAAGGACATCTAGGTTGTTTCCAGGTTCTGGCTATTACAAATAATGCTGCTATGAACATAGTTGATCCCAAAGAAAAACATATAGCTATCCTCCTGATTATGGGAAGTAGACAAGATTGCCGGGCAAAAAATGGGATCTCGGGGGAGGGGGGG